>NC_056747.1:1007729156-1007908166 GCF_019279795.1 Protopterus annectens | reverse complement strand
TTTTATTTTTTTATATATATATATATATATATATATATATATATATATATATTTTTTCTGCCCATAACTCTGCTCTTGCATGGACAGCTGACTGTTTCATGTATCGCATATTTGCATAACTTTCACATACCAATGGGGTATGTTGCAAATCCCAACATTGTCCGTGCAACATTAGGTATTACGGTGGTGTTACATGCCCTTACAGGCATTTGCTGTATAGCTTGGCAGACATCTATCCTTGCTGTACTCTCACTCTACTCACACGCGGAGGCTTCATGTATCATGGCCTAGTTTTGCTGTGTGTATGTCTATTTGTGCTGTGTGCATGGCTGTGGGTATGTCCCACTATCATCATTTGTAAAGGTGACAGCCCTATAGGTACTTCATGTAGACTGCTGTGTCATTTGACATGTCAGCACATACCTGCGGACAGTACTGAACGTCCTACTGCAGCGCTTTTCATACCTTCTGCGTTATCTTGCAGTCGATAATGCTGTTTCCTCACACATGTAACTGTTTCTGATCATACCACTCCACGTCCTAGAGCAAACATCTGGACAAAGCCTTAATTGATAGTGGGACACAAAGGGGCAGTATTTACATATTGCTCTTACAAACGTAGATAGTTGACACAATAATAGGTTTTGCATTAGTATGACTTTTCTGACGGATTTGGTGTCTTAAACCCACGTTTGTCATTATTTCATGACTTCAGCTCTCAGGAATTTGCCAGAATGGTACTGATTTTACGTGGAACACACCAAACATATGAGGCAGAAATCTGCACATTCTGCTTAAATCTGTACAGTTGCAGAGTATGTGTCTAATACAAGATATCAACTTTCTGACACCAATACACACACTGTATGGCGGCATCACAGGCCACATGCCATTACATTTATATTGCAGGACACACCCACCCAGAGGATTGTATTCCTCACACAGGCCAACAGCTGCTTATCCACACTAATTAGTCTATCATGTACCGTATGTATACGCCGGTATTTGCGCTTTCTGTCAGTGGCAGAACTCACGTACGAGTATGGGGGACTGGACATTGTAACGGTGACACTGCATGACACCCTGAGGGACACATTTCTTTTGAGTCTATTAACCTTCCACATTGACTTTGACAGGGCATACGTTGTCATTCACATTTGTCGGAGTACATGCGTATGACTTTTACATGTTTTGTCATTTGTCCTGACGTATTTCTTCTCACCTGTCCACCTAGTATCACTAGTTCTGTACATGTATTTTGGACAGGTTACCTTCATACCCCTATCCTGTACACATTATGGGTAAATGCCCTGACGTTTGACCTTTGCTCTTGTTATATTTGTCATAGTAATGTGCCTTTCTGGTAAATTACTGGCAAGGCATTACGAACTGTGCGGTTAGATAATAGTGACTGACATTTCTATGTCATGATTAGTAACACTCATAACATTCGTATTCCTGGCTATGTCAGTATTCTATCAACGTTCTGACTTTGTCTGGAGTATATCTAATATAGTCCCTATTTGTATTTCATGTACTATGCCTTAGTGCAGCTGTCTTATTCTGACAGTTTGCCAGGTATGGTTACCATCTTGGTCGTATGTATGTCCATCCGTGATAATCACCTACATGACACTGATATAGGGCCGTACATATTCCCACAATGGTTTACGCAATATCCAGTGGATGGTTTGCCCCATTATTGAGAATATAGGCGTGTGCTATACCCACATCACTCCCACGGGGCGGGCCTAATAAATCTCTGCCAAATAACACCTAGGCCCATTTCTGCATACCCATGATTCCCATTCCTGACACCCCTCCACAGTACACATTACACATGTTTAATGTGAGCTGTACTAAAGTGTGGAGACACTTATATGCACTCCCCACTCTCCGGATATCAGTTCGTATGTCATACATTCTATCGACACATGTGTCATTACCCTTGCACCTGCTACTGTTGCATGTACAGCTATATCGTATTTGCTGAGGTCACTTATTTTGCGTCAATGACAGTTGACACTACGTATGGATCAATTTTTGGGGTCCTGCAATGGACACCTATATGCATGTTTAAAGTGTAGAACTTGCTGGACTGTCACTTTCTGGCCAATGGTTTGGAAAGCAGCGGTTTATTCACCTTTCGTGCATGTCGGTTTGTCTAACCATATTAGCTATGCCGTGGCCTATTTATGTACATATGTCATATCTACGGGACATATGTTTGTTGTGTATACATATATACATGTACAGTCCTCATTTCATAATTTGCTTTGGTTTACGTCTGTGGATTATGTGTATACACATATATCTATATCCATACCATACCTTTCCACTGTACAGATTGTCGCAGAATGTACAGCTGGTTTCCTCTTTATCTTCGGTGTGTTTTTCATAACCTTGTGTCTATCTGGCAATGTAGTGGCATTTCATTAAAGACTTACGTTGGGAAATACTGGCAAGCAGTTCAGGTTACGACTGCATACCCTTCAGAGAATCCATGCTACTGACACACCCATTATTCTATCCACTTTCTATGTTTGTTCTGGCACATATCTGGGGTTTGTCCCTATTTGTACCGGTAGTTTGCATGCCTTTGTCTGATTTCATACTTTACGGGGTTAACAGGTTTCAGCCATGTATATCTAACATGGGGGAAACAGCATTCATTTACTATGTGAGCGGATCACACACACACAGGCGCACTTGCATTTACATGTTGTGGGTTACATCTGTTTAATAAATGTGTGCTTGCGCGGACTTTCATACATCTGACCATAACACTTACTTATCTGTAGTCTGGTTTACGGACTGGCGTGAAACACACGGTTCACCTTTACGTATTTAACTGTGTGTACAGCACGAACGCATTCATTACACTTTACAGGGATATCTGCAGTGGTCGTAGGTCAACCAGGACTGCATTCACGTTGGACGGATGCCGGAAACAGTATTCTGTTGCTGTTCTGCCTCATTGATATGCACACCCATAGTACTTAGCTACATCAACATATGCCTCACTGCTTCACTTACAACACAGGCATCCATTCCCCTGCTGTGGGAAACGCGGTACTACATATTACACATTCCGTATTGCCTACTGCTGTGGACCCTAGCTGCATTGTTAATCGCTCCGAGGATATGCAGAACACCAGGGCATATAGTCGTATCACATACATGTTTCTGATTGTCAGGGTGTTCATGTAGTGATGTGGGTATGGGCTTGTCCGCCTGGTGAACGGAACTTCCCTGGCCGAGTTCAAATGTCAGATGAAGCATGTGGACAGGGAGCATCTCCTATTATGAACATTTTACCTGTATTTATAGACACATGTGTTTGGGCACCTATCAGGAGCTTATTCTGTTGGCTGTACATATTATGGGTGGGGTTGTTACGGTCCATACTCCACGGTGAGGGGGGGGGTTCCCATTCACATTTGACTATTACCTGTATTCATTCATACGGGGATTATTTTCTTGGACATGTTGTGACTACACGTATGCAGTTGTACATTACACAAATGTCATGGCTTTTTACTGTACATATGTACGGACCATACCTCTCGACCTCTTTGAGCAACAAATATGTGCAAACCCTACATGATGGGGAGAGTAAGAGGGACACATTTTAGCTAGTTTCCTTACAAGCTTATAACATTGATAGAATACTAGGTTTTGCATTGTCATGACTCTTCTGCGGGATGTGGAGTGCTATACTTCATGCTCATTATTTCATGATGTCAATCCACACCTATTTACCGGACAGACGCAGGTTGTCGGAGGTACACAACACTATGAGCCAACACTCTGGTCATTCTGCGGATATCTGGAGAGTTGAGTGATATGGTGCAAACCTCTGTAATACGTTGTTGTGTTCTGGCACAGCAGTAGCTCGGCATTAGGGACAGATGTCGGGATGTGCTGGCAGACAGTTGAGTTTCAGACTTCATACTCCGGGCATTAATGCCATTGTGCAAACTGTCATTCTATGATATATCTATGTTTATCCATCCACATGGATATATTCCTGCTTGCACCTGTTATACATTCTACAGATCTCACTCCTCTGAGCTCTCCATACTCCTGCTCCTCTCTACCCTCCAGCTTAACCAGACTTAGCTGACACTCACTTGACTCCCAGTATGTCATTGTTGTACATTTCTGTATTACCACTACAAACTCTGGATTTGCACTGTCTTATTATGCACATGTTATGCATGTGTATTTCCTGACTGTATGCCTTTTACTCTTGTATTTTACCTTTAACATTATGTAGCCTTTATTTCCTTGTATTGCTTGTGGAGCTTTTCTACCCGGGTCTCCGCTGTTACTGGGCACTTCTTCGCCCAGTGGACTTCCCGGGTACTCAGACTGCACATACATGAATAACTTCTAACAGCTATCTTTGCATATTGTACCTGCTGTTGTACCTTTGTCTCACTTGTAGTCACGGCTCTGTCCAGATATCTAACTCACACGGGTTGTCAGGTATGGTCGGTCACGCCGGCACACACTAGGTATGCCTCGCACTTCATCAGGGTTCTCCTGTTAATGTCGGGTGTCTTCCTCACCCTTCTGCCGTTTGCCACTATGTGAGTGTGCGATATATTCTCCCGCATATTTGTGTGGGGACACGTGCGTCACGGGAAGGTGTTTTATCCTGGGTACTGGGTTATGCATGACCACTCAGGTCTGGACAGTGTCTTGGACCTGTACTTCATGTTCTGACTTGTGTCCAGATATGTAAAGGATTGGACATCTTGTCATCATACCCATTCTACTATTTACACAGGTTACTTATCCCGTAAGGGATATTCCAGACATTGGGCCATTCCACACAGAAACGATATTGAAATGTATTTTGGCTTTATGAAAATGTGCAGGGGGTTTAACATGCAGGGAATACATGGTTTGCTATCCTGACACTGCCTAGGGTGACAATACCTACTACATATGCGTAGGGATCGGTATGTGTAGCTGTGTCTGCAATGGACCAGCGGGCCACGTACGGGTGGATTTGGTGGACGTTCTGTTACGGGGCTGGGTTGTGTGATGTGGAGGGTATGCTGGGTAGCCCATTATGCAGCCAGGTGTGTTGCATTTGTTATGGCCAGTTCCATCAGGACCAACCTGTGGGTATGTGACGGTGACATATCTATGCATTTTGATCGCACATTTACATGATACATATGTTTGTGGGATTGTGTTCTACACTATGGCCTGTCTGCTTGTCTTGCAGCTGTTTCTCCATGTGTTTGTGTTTATGTCCACTTCACCCGCTGCCCCCTCCTATACCTCTGGTTCACCTTTTCTGCATACGACACAGTATCACCATTACGGGTTTTACCATTACCCATCCACCCCTCACATGCAAATTACTCACATCCGATAGCTCACTACTTTTGTTGTTGGGCCATGACACGGCCAGAGTAGCACATTGACTGCCCTACAGGTGTCGGGTACCTTTATGGTTGTGTGGACTACCCTGCCATGTTTTCTTCCCACGTGCTATACCTCACACACATAGGTACACGCCCATACTTCACTTTCGTTACTTAGTTGGTATACCCGGGTACTACCCGTTCGGCTGTGTCACATACTAGTTTGGCTTCTACCGATGACTCCCGGGATTTGCAGACCTGTTGTACTCATTGGGGGGATAGCACCTTTTCCGATGTCCATGCTATTCCTTCCACATATCCGACTGTTGTGGACAATGCCTCCCCACAGTCTACAGTACTGTTTCCACCTTTTCAGTTGGCCACAATGTAACATTTGTGGTGGACACAACACATTTTCCACGCCAACACATACCCACGGTCAGTTCGGCAGATAGAACTTACAACTCTTGCCTATATCTAAGCTTTAGTCTTGTAGCATTTCGGTGGCTTATTCTTATTCTTATGACATTTATGTAATATACGTGTGGAGAACAACTGTTTAATGCCACTATTACATGACGTCTGAGGGATAATTATGTCCTATAATCTCTGCACATTTGCCATGTTTACATGCTTGTGTCAGGACACATCTGGCCACAGCGGTACTGTCGCTCGCACAGTGGGACAGGTGGTATTCTTAGTCGATGGTACGGGTCATACTGTTCCTTTCGGCCTACATGTGTCCTTATTGTTGTAGCTGTTTCTATGCTCCTGATTCATTTACATGTGTATTCTATTCCCTATCACATTTGTTATGTGGGATACAGACATACCTTTTGTATGTGACTATTACATCCCTTGTGGGATATGATTCGGACATACAGTCACTACATATATCTACATTTCTCCTCGTGTATTTTGTTATGGACACATCTGCACAGCTATGTACCCTCCCTCACATTATGGGTCAGCTGGTGACCCCCTCCATTGGGCTGGACGTACCTCCTGGCGGCGCCATAGCATATGATATGTTTCACTTCAACATGGTATAGCTATAAACACTACGTTGGACCACGGGCACGCAGTTTTTCTGTCATTTGTTCAAGGGTAGGGACCTGTTATTCCCTATCGTGCATTTGTGTTTGCTTCTTCATTTTCTGTTCGCAGGGACTATCTTGCATGCTTTGTATACGTTTCAGTCTCCACGGACACTGATAGGTGTGAGTATTACTGCAGGCGGACTATACTATTCAGCAGTTTAGGTTGCTCATCGACAGCCGACATTGACACGCCTCCCTCCGCAACTTCGGTACGCCCCATGCACTCACGCACGTTTCCTATGCACGTGGCTGTGGCGGCTGCACGCCTTCATTAATATGCATATGGTGCTACTACTCCATATATACGCCGCATGGCCGGCGCAAGCCTTACACCGGCCTTGCTCCGAGCTTCATGAATCCGGGGGTCTGTCTACAATTATGTAACACAAATAAGTGTTTTAGATGACTCCAGAAGCAGAAGAAAAGTTACATGGCCTTCATGATGCTTTAGTCAAGTGAAAAAGACAAATTAACAGTAAGTAAAAATAAAGGTCAATAAATACTTTCACTCTTAAAGAAATACAACTGCACTGGAAAGTAGTTCAAGAATAAAGCACAGACTTGATACATACCATGCATGATCAAAATACTTACTAAGAACTAAGTTTCTCAGTTATCAACAGTAAACTACAGGCATCAGTTACGGGGAGCTATTCATCAGAACTAAGGAAAAAGGCAGAAGATTTAACTTCTCCCTGATTAATTTACTGAACCATGGTAGAGCTCTCAAAATATCACACATTCAAACTAAAGGAAAAGAACAGAAAACAAATTCAGTATCTGCTACACGATATCTGAAACCTTATAAAAGGGTCATACCACAACATTGGCAACCTGATAAAAGAAAATCATATAACCTTATATGCAGAAACTCTGGATGCAGATATTCATAGGGAAATGTCACATCCAAGTAAAGCAATGATCATTGGATAAAAGTACAATCAGTTTTTCTAAGTGTTGTAAATGTAGTCCATGAAAGCAGAATAATCTGCACAAAAATATTAAAATATTCTTGCAGGTTAAGTAAATATAAGATTCACTGAGTGAAGCATGAATACACAACTCCAAAAACTAGGTCAAGCAATGATAAATCAGATAAGTATATGTACATAGCATTGATCAATTTAGAGATTACAGTCCAAATCTAAAACATGCCACTTCAGTATAGTAGAGTTTGTGGCAGCAGTGAAAATAATAACTGAAGATATTGTCAAATAAATCTGCAGCTGATAATTATCTTCGTCATCAATCTACTTTGTCCCATTTTCCATAGGAGGAACGTATTTAGTCAACAGTTGCCACCTCTTTCAATTCACAGTCACTCTCCCACCTTCTCTGAAAGTCATAGCTGCCTGTTGCAGGTCTTCTGTTATACAATCCATGCATCTCTTGGCTGTACATCCCCATTTCATCATGCCTTCATCCGTCTCTCCCATAGCTGCTTTACTAAATTACCTTCTACTTCCCTGCAGATATAACTGAACCATTGCAATCTGTTCTCCTCGACCGTCTCTGAACTGAGGGCGCTTTCTTCATCTGTCCCACAGTGTACATCGAGTGTTCTGCCTTCGCTGCCCAGGTTTCTCTACCATACGGCCCCATCAGTCTCTAGCTTCTTTGGCATTCTTCCATAATGTACTACAAGAGACTTTGTGCCACTTGATTGCAGTGCCTATGTTTCTAGCTTTGACCTGCTCATTCAGATTTCCTTTCTTTTAAATCACACTTTGCAAATACTTGAAGCTGTTAATCTGTTCCACTGTTTTCCCTCTATGTCAGTTTTAAGCTTCTTCTGATCTCCACCATTTCCTGTCATGGCCACTGTTTTGTTTGTACTGTTTCATCCCATGCACCTTCAGTTCTGCATTCCAATCTCCTGTTAGTTGTCCAAATTCCTTGCTCAGAGTCTACTTATAGTGCCACATGATCTGCATACAGCAGCTTTGTTGATCTTTCTTGTCTCACTAGCTTGTTGATGTAGTCCATCACCAGTATGAATAGGAGTGGGCTCTGAGCTGAACCCTGATGCACACTGACTCCCACTGGAAACCCTTCTCTGAGTGCAAATATTGTGCCTACTTGTGCCTTTGGGTCCTTTTACATAAGAAGTACTCAATTTAACTATATTTCTGAGATATCAAACCATCTCAGGACTGCTTAACTCAGTTTTCTTGAGACCTTGTCATACACTTTCTCCAAGTCTAGGAATAGCCAGTGGGACTCTTTCCTTACCTCCAGCTTATTCTCCATTATCTATCTCACTGCAAACATCCAGTCAGTTATACTTCATGCTCATCTGAACTGTTTATTTCCCATCTTATTTTCTACAAGCCTACATAAATGTTAATCAGTCATCCATTTCTTGTAGTAACGATAGGAGTCTGATACCTCACTATTGCCCACTGTTGTGAATAATTTATTTGCTCCTCTGTTGTATGTATGCTGGCACTGGAATGCTTGTTCTCCAGTAATATTGGTTACACCTCTTTCTCCATACTGCATTGAGTACCCTCTGGAGTGATTTCTTCCCTGTTGCTTCCAACATCATGACCAGATTCATGCAGAATGTGTCTGAGCTTGCTATCTTCCCTGATTTTTTGCCTTAGTACACTTTGCACTTTTAGTAGGGTGGATTCTCCTTCTTCTTTCATTATAGACTGCACATGTAGCTTCATGGCTTCTGTGGGTTTTCTCCATTCAGAAGCTTCTGTATGTCCTTCTTCCATCTGCCCTTGATGTCCTCTGGACTGGAGGACAGATTGCTGCTAGGACCCCTTATGAATTGTATCTGCCGACTATTATCTTTATCTTACAACATGCTAGAGCATCTTTGTACTGTGTACTGCTGTGTCACTTTCATCAGCATTGTGACTGCTGTCTTAGCATCTTTGTTAGCCACCCAGTATTCTTCTTAGCCCAGTTCATTTTTTTCTATTTCTCACTTTTTCCTGTACTCCTTCTTTCTTTCAATAGTTTCTCACTTTTTCCTGTACTCCTTCTTTCCTTCAATAGTTTCTGGATTTCTGTATGCTACCATCAGCTTTCCTCATGTTCCCTTATTTCCATACCTAGCTTGATCACATATCTATCATCTTCACAACTTCCCCCTTGGTTTCCTCATTGTTTTTCATTTCCTGGGATGCTAGAACCTTGAATATTTCCTTGAAGTTTTGTACTTTCATATCAGTCAACTTTCAGGTCTTCAGACTAGTCTCTGTTGACCTTAGTCTCTTCTCTGTCTTCTGCTTACCACTAATTATGGTAATTAATATGTGATGACCATGCCCTGGCCCAGCAATCAAGGAGCCTCAATCCTCATCACTAACACCAGTGAGGGGTGTCTCATACAGGAGGAAAGGATAACAAATACACACAGTAAAGTGCAATTTCCCTTAAGAGCACACAGAGATCACAGTCAGTCCGGGGCTGGTCACTCCCTTGCTCTCCAGGTCCCCAATAAGACTCCCCACTGGCAGAGCTATAGGGTCCAGATCTCAGCCAGCTGGGCAAGCTAAAACCTCCAGCACCCTCTCTGTCCAACCAGTGCTTTGTGTCTCTGCACAAGTAGCTGATGCACAAACACTTTGAGATAAGAGTTTATACAACCACACAGACACTCATGGGGAAGGCTGGCACAGGTTCTCCAGCTGTGCTCTTTTTACCTAGACTATATGGTAGAAATCACTGCCACCACCCAGCTAATATTTATCAGCTACTCAAAGGGCCTTAAAAGGGTGCCCAATTAGTACTGTGCAATATTATTATCCAAATGGTAAGTGCGACTGAACAGCAAGACTTATTTGGAGTGACTTGGACAGTAATCACTATATACATGCAATGTACTCTAGAGCTTAAATCAACCTACATAAAACAGCCACAGTTGAAAGGTTTAAAAATATTTAATAATAAATACTAAAAACACAAGACAATACTTCTTACTACACAGTGCTAGTCAAGAGTTTAGAGCTCACAGAGAAATACTTAAAATAATTCAGTAGTACAGTTCTGACATCACAGAAAAACACTTAGTCTAATCTTTCTAGTTTCTAGCTATTTCTAAGAGAAAACACAAGTCTAAGCTAAACTTACATATAGAGCAACACAGTGCTGATGAGTTGGATGGTCAAGACAAAAATGCTTGATGCTCTCTGATTCTCTCTGTTTTTAAAATCACATTCCTGATTCACATTACATCATTCTTCACACTTTCCTGGAGTTCCCAGGCTAACAGGCTACATTCTTTAGTAAGCTCACACCAGGTCAGGAAGCAAAGCCATTAAGGACATTTATGCATGCAAATTCTGGTCATTAACTCTGGCCTTAAAAAAATAGCAATAATTCCTTCATCTAGACTCTCCGGAGCCGACTTTAGATCAAAGGGTCACAGCATATTTTACTTGGTCAGCAGAGTGCACTGTTGTTACATTTTTATAACAGCATTTTTCCATTTAAGACAACAAGCCTGTGGCTTACATTAATATTTACAAATGACAGAATTATCTATAAAATTCTATCTGGCTAGGCTGGCAGCCTTCACCTATCTTCACCCAATCTTCACAGTGGTCACTAGTGGTTTCTGCTGGGGCTGTTTCACTGGGGATTACTTTGTAATCTAAGATTTACCGCAGTTCCCTTTGCCTACAGGAGGCAGTCTAACTAAGTTGCATGCTAACTAGTCTTGTATGTGATCTTATGGCTGTGTTTCTTGATGAACCATCTGTTGGACACCATTAAGCCATTTTCCAGAAAGAAGTCTGGAAAGAATGCCTTCTCCTTCCTTATTCCTGTTGCTCCAACCATGTATACCCAGGCAGTTCTCATATTCCATTTTATCTGTTCCAACAAACACTTTGCCCTATAAGCACACCGATCTATCAAGCTCAATATAGCTCTAATTAGTTAAGGTAGCCTGCTCAAAAAACCTGAACAAATTTAAGGAGTTCTGACAACATACAACTCAGACATAGCAGCAGTCTTTGAATCATGGGTGAAAACCAACAGCCCCCAACTTAAACCACCAATTTTATAACCACTTCAACCCTGTAGAAATGGAAGGTGTTCTCTGCTCACAATTAAAGAACCAATAAAGATTTCACTTCTAGGATGAAACAAGCCCGCAGACATCATGACCCATACTGGCTAGCCATTAAATACACAGTAATAGCCCCTCCATGTACGTTTATTAGTAGTAAATCTCCCAACTCTACTGAATATGAATAAGTTCAAAACTGTCCTGTATCAAGCACTACAATAACTTAAAGTAACCAAAGAAGTAATAGTGCTAGGTGTTTTAACATCAGCCTCCCACACCTTCAAAATAAACACTTCCCCATATTGTCCAGACTACATAAGAACAAGAACTGATGGCTAATAAAGAACTTAAAACTCTACAATGTACAGGACTCCGCATGGAAATTATATGAATAACTCCTCTCCCTAGAAAACAAAGGCACATTTATACAATTAAGAAACCTAGCCACAAAAAAATATTACTAGTAAGCACAAAAGCGACCCCCTTCAGTCAAAACAGATTCCTTATGAAGCAACCAGAAAACGATTGTGGAATATCATGAATGACATCACTTTCTGCTCTCAACATAAAGGCCCGATAACCTTCAGCACAGCACCCACCTCCTCACTCCAACTAAATCCACTAGATTATCTTATAGAATTCTCTTCTCTATCTTACATATCCCCCACCATACACACCTCTTTCTACATCAAAAAGTCACAGCCAAAGCATTTACAAAAATCATAGAACAAACCCCCTATGATGCTCCCCCTGGAGCAGATAGCCTCTTGACATGGTTTATTAGTCATTGCAGGGATCACATTATCACACCTATTCTGCATCTGTACAATCTGTGTCTCATCAATAATGTAATGACTAACATATGGAACAAGCCTTTCCCAAAGCATTACAGCAAATTATCCCAAAGGATTTTCATCCTATCTCATTTCTGATACCACTAGGGAAGACATTACAGAAGCTAGTGTTTACACAGCTAATGCAATACATCAAACTGTATAGTGCTGTTACCCCACACCAACATGACTTTTGGTCAGGACCAAGTACCATGAAGACCATATGCACATTGACTGATGGCATACTCTGCAATAAGGGCAAAGGCTGTCTTGTAGGAGAAATGTTCTAGTCGTCCATGATTTCCTAGGTAACTTTTTCATTGCAGAGGGAATCAGCACAGACTCTGACCACTTGTTTAACAATTTTCTCACCAACAGACTCTTTAAACTCTGCGTAGGAAACTCCACACTACCTTTCTCCATAATCAGCAGAGGTGACCCTCAAAGATCAGTCTTGTCCCCACTATTATTTTCATTATTCAATAATCTTCTCTGAGCCACTCACAAACCTCCCTAAAGGTGTATGCCGATGATATGGTGGTCTACAGAGCCAGTATGTCACATGCCTCCATCAAAAGATATCGAAATGATATAAGCCTACATGAACAAGGGCTTACTCAGCATAAACACACATTAAATAACACCAAAACCAAAGTCATAATTTCCAGCCCTAGGCAAAATGTCTCCCGGATGCCTAAGCGGGGGGGGGGGGGATACTCTGCAACAACAACCAACCTACTGAAATCATGACACAATTCAAGTACTTAGGAATTTGGCTGAATAAATCATAGGTTCATAGGTTGGTACTAGGCTATCAGCCCTAGGGCCGCTATTTCTTCCCACATTATTTACTTTCCTGGACCCCTGTCTAGCAGGGTGACTGACGTGATCCCTGGGGTGAATTTCCTTTCTCCCATCAAGCGTAGGTTCCTCTTGAAGACTCTGCTTGACATGTATGGGCAATCTATTCCAGAGTCTGGGGAGTCTCTGGGTCAGGAACCTATCCCTCCAGCATGTTTTGTTTATTGTTGTAGCATGTCCAACAGCTCTGGGTTTGACATGGCCTTGTATGTTAGCATCTGCTTTAGGCCTGTGATTCTTTTAGTGAGGTATTTCTGAGGCCTTTCCAGTTGTTGCAGATGTCTTGAGAGGTACATACTAAATGGGGCGTTGTATTCTATAATTACAGTGGGACAATGACCTCCTTTTTTCTGGATGAAAAGCCCTTCGTGATGAGGTGTGCCACATAGAAGGATTTCCTGACTGTTGTGGCAATGTGGGTGAGACCACTGTCCACCTGTGTCCCTAAGTCTCTTATCACACTTTCTGTGTTTAGTGTACTGCTACCTATATGGTAATTCATGGATACATGTTTTTTCCCAAAGGGGATAACAATACATTTCTTGGCATTGCATCTGTTTCTGTAAGGCCATTTTGTAGAGTAGCCACATCATTTAAGTAGATGCCAAACAAGAAATTCATTTTCAACTCCATTTAAAAATAATAAAATCAAAATTCAGCCCTGAAGGAAGAATGGCTATAGGGAAAGGAGTTCTACTAGTCCAGACTGCATATGATCTCCCTATCATGGTAAATATATCCAAGAAAAAAAGCCTCTCTACAAACTACAGACAATTATATACAGAGATTTATCACTTTGTCCCCTCATATAGAGCACTATTGCTGAGTCATATCAAAAGCTGAATGGCTGCCATATCACAGAGATACACTTTTAATACTTCCATTCCTAATATATAAAGTACTGCACCAAGACATCTTCATATCTTTCAGAAAATGCATGGTAACACAAGACCTTTTATTCTAGTAACTTTTTAAGTTTATAACAGCAATATTTAAAATTTGTCCTCCCATTATTTTTTGCTTTCTCTAGATTTTTTGTGCCAAGAGGTTGAGAGCTATGCTTCACATGCCTAGAAAACACCTCAAACTCATCTTAAAGAAATTTTACCCTTCAATAAGTTCAGAAATCACTCACAAAAAACCTGCACAAACAAGCCTACTGCAAAAGCTTTCATTCACAAGGTGTAACATGAATATCTAAAATTAGCACCTTGAACCATTCCATTATTGACCATTATTTAAGGGTCACCACTGCTCTTGGTCACCTGCCTACTTAGCTATCCATAGCCAACATCTGTTCCTGAATAACCCAGTAATGTCTCACCTCTACTAAGCTTATATAATACAAAAGAACTCATAACACAATACTCTTTCTTTGCTTTCTTAACATATCAGTGCTGCTTCTATCACAAGTGTTTTGCTGCTTGCTTTTTTTGTCCTTACACTGCCTTCACACGATCTGTCCTCCCCTACCTCTGCACCTTTACCGTTCTCTTATCTTATTACTTTCTTATTTTGTACGTTTTTACCATAACTCTTCACACTTACAGAACACTGTAAGCAAACCATACTATCCTTTTATTCTTATCAATAAAACCGTACTTTCATACTCTAGCATAGTAAGTCTACTGCAGTAGCTATATCGGTGCTCTTTTTCCTCCTTTTACACCCCACTCACTTCTTTCTTACATTGCAGGAACAGTAGGTACCAGACATCACAGAGACTATACCAGATCCTTGGTGATTATTACTTCAACATCTTCCCCACACCACAGATAACAATTACACTATTTTCCCAAGTCAGGCAGAAGGCTATGTGTGAAATAGTTACTTTTCTACCAAAATGCGAACTCTATCTTGCCATCGTGCATGTTGATCTATCGCCCAAGTGGACCTGGCTTAATCCAATGCTGTTTTGAAGACTGTCCCATTACAAAACAACTACAAATGAAAATAACACCCTTTGTAGTTTAACTGACATTTCTCCCTATTTTCTCAAATTACTGCTTTAGAAAGACAAATGGCTTAGACTGAACAGCGCAGCTCAAGTTAAACATATGTACTTGACTTGAGCTGAGAGTTTTCCTAGTAGTCTACCTAATTATTGTCTTTCCCAAGAGACAACCACCTCTGTTTTTCCCATACCCTACCCATTTCAGGAATAGTTTCCATTTTTATGTTTGCCTATCCCAAGTACCATTCTCAAACTTATCATAGCAGAAAGCCATCACTCACATTTATAATGCTTCTATCACTGGATTCTGTTCTACTTGACAGCCTCCTCTGACTGCCCTCTAAGAGCAACTTCCTGACTTACCCAAAGCAAAATTTATCAGCCAGTTAGACATATATACAAAATAAACCATCATCTACTTTAAAAAATTGCCATGGCTACCACAGAGATACTTAATTGTAGTGCATCTGACTCCACTGGGGATGCAACAAATTATTTGTTCAGATTAGTCTTAGCATCTTTCTTCTCACTGACTTGCAACCAAGATCTGTATCTCCGGGATTGCTACCTATCAAATGTGCTTGTTGACTTTTGGATAAACATGTATTGACTGACGATTTTGCACCTGAACACAATAAAACCACTAAATTTCACTGCAAGATAGACCAGTATAAACCATACAAAGTTTTCTACAGCAAGACATGCCTCAAGCTATGTTGAGCATCAGAAAGCTACCCCTGCTTTTGAAAGGATAGTCTACAGAAACATGCAGGTAGAGTAGCAGTCTTAATGAATGACTACATAAAACACCACATCGTACAATTCCCACTACCATCAGCAAGAAAGTATGAAGTAGTAATTCTGAAAGTATTTACCTACACGCAAATAGTTACTTAGGTACAGCTGGAATCCACCTGCATCACAAGCATGCTAAAATAGTGCTAGAGATTATGCTGTACTGTTTTAGTAATAATTTCAACCATAATCAGCTAATACTTGGAGATGCAAGCACTGGATATCAACCATAATCAGCTAATACTTGGAAATTCAAACATTGGATGTCAACCATAATCTGCTAATACTTGTAGATGCAAACATTGGATATCAATCGTAATCAGATAATATTAGGAGATGCAAACATTGGATATCAACCATAATCTGCTAATACTTGGAGATGCAAACATTGGATATCAATCATAATCAGATAATATTAGGAGATGCAAACACTGGATATCAACAGTAATCAGCTAATACTTGGAGATGCAAACATTGGATATCAACCATAATCAGCTAATACTTGGAAATTCAAACATTGGATATCAACCATAATCTGCTAATACTTGGAGATGCAAACATTGGATATCAGTCGTAATCAGATAATATTAGAGGATGCAAACATTGGATATCAACCATAATCTGCTAATACTTGGAGATGCAAACAGTGGATATCAGTCATAATCAGATAATATTAGGGGATGCAAACATTGGATATCAACAGTAATCAGCTAATACTTGGAGATGCAAACATTGGATATCAGCCATAATCAGCTAATATTGGAAATGCAAACATTGGATATAAATTGTAATCAGATGATACTAGGGGATGCAAACATTGAATAAAGAACCGTACATGCAACCTTTGAGGACACAGTCAACCGATTACTATCCTGATTATATCAAAAAAATCCTGGACCAGTTATAATGTTTTACTAGCTATGGGATAACAAACTACAAAACTTTCTGCATCTGTTGTCATGTCTGCCTGCATCAGTGATCGTAAGCCCATCTTCCCAATACGGGAAATATCAAAACTAATTAAAACTCACTACTCCTAGTAAACTGAGCAAGATATTATGACCTGGCAAAGTTCACTGATCTGAAATTTTGTTGTATGTATTGTACATGTTGCTGTTTGTTTTATCTTAAAGATATATGCTTCTTATTCTATAATTACTAGTTGTATCATAGGCTGTGCCTACAATTGTTCATTTTTGATCAGTGTATTCCCCCAGTAAACAAATATAAATAAAATAAATAATTAAAATAAGTTCACTGCCAACACACACCCTATATTATCTCAGTCTGCAGTGACTGAAGAGCTGCGTTATTTTAATGATTGTTCCCTCTGCATATCATGCTGTGTAACTCCACTAATGATGGTAAGAATCAGGAAGCTTCTGCTACACTGCAACACTGGAAAACCGTAGAACCACAGGAAGGATTTGGCAGAGGGTGTGGTTCCCTGGGCACTATCTTGTAGGGCATGCTGATACCTTAAGAAAAAAAAAAATCACAATTTTTCAGTCTGCAAGAATTGTCAGGCTGTTCTTTTCAATCAAAGGTCATAATCAGATTTTAGGTTGTTATATAATAAACATATATATTATTAAGTTTCTATGCTAGCATGCTTAATGTCAGCACAGAAAGTTCTGTTTATTAATCTAGCAACCTAATAACATGTCATTAGCGTGGTAACTTGTGAATTGTCATTAAGCAATTTTAACTGGGATCACTTATTGACAGAGTGTGGGCTGTATAAAGAAGTGTTTTGCCCAGGGCTACAGCTCAACTGTATATAATCACTATAAGTAAATAACAAAGAAGCCAGAAAAAATACTTTTCATAACTTGAATTGCACACGTTTTGTTGTCCTAAAGATTTTGGAAGCAATTAAAGCATTTTCTGTCACATTAAACATTCTCTGACTTTCAGACAAACTCCAATAAAACTTATACAGAACCTGTATAATAGTTCAGAACTCTTTTTATCTGAGTGCCTCTCTAAGATGACTGTACCTACTGGTATCATTCTTTCATAATCACCTCCAGATGAAGCATTCCATTAAACCTGTACTTAGCAGTTATTTTCCTGCTCTGCAGTTCTAAATATTATAAAACACAAAGACCACACAATCTGCTGGATCTGACAACTTCAATGCAAAGAACCACACACTTGTAACAAAAGTAATTTACAAAGCACTCATCTAGCTCATAAATCAAAATCTAAATCAATCCAGCATTCCATCATCATTATCATCTTCTTTCGGCTGTTCCCGTTAGGGGTCGCCAGAGTGGATCACCTATTTCCATTTCTTTCCTGTCCTCTGTATCTTGCTCTGTCACCACCTGCATGTCCTCTCTCACCACATCCATAAACCTTATCTTAGGCCTTCCTCTTTTCCTGTTACCTGGTAGCTTCATCCTTAACATCTTTTTCCCAATATACTCTGCATCCCTCCTCAGCACATGTCCAAACCAACGTAATCTTGCCTCTCTGGCTTTGTCTCCAAACCTTCCAACCTGGGCTGACCCTCTAATATACTTATTTCTAATCCTGTCTACCCTTGTCACAGCCAGTGGAAATCTTAGCATCTTTAACTCTGCCACGTCCAGCTCTGACTCCTGCCTTTTTGTCAATGCCACTGTCTCCAACCCATATGACATAGCTGGTCTCACTACCCTCTTGTAGACCTTCCCTTTCACTTTTACAGGTACTCATCTGTCACAAATCACTCCTGACACTCTTCTCCACCCACTCCATCCTGCCTGTACTCTCTTCTTCACCTCTCTTCCACACTCACCATTACTCTGAACTATTGACCCCAAGTATTTAAACTCATCCACCTTCACCACCTCTACTCCTTGCATCCTCACCATTCCTCTATCCTCCCTCTCATTCACACACATATATTCTGTCTTAGTCCTGCTGACCTTCATTCCTCTTCTCTCTACAGGATATCTCCATCTCTCCAGGGTCTCTTCCACCTGTTCCCTACTCTCACTACACATCACAATGTCATCTGCAAACATCATAGTCCACGGTGACTCCTGTCTGATCTCGTCTGTCAACCTGCCCATCACCATTGCAAATAAGAAAGGGCTCAGAGCTGATCCTTGATGTAACCCCACTTCCACTTTAAACTCATCTGTCACTCCCACCGCAGACCTCACCACTGTCACACTACCCTCGTACATATCCTGTACCACTCTTACATACTTCTCTGACACTCCTGACTTTCTCATACAATACCACAACTCCTCTCTAGGCACCCTGTCATATGCTTTCTCTAAGCCTACAAAAGCACAATGCAACTCCTTCTGACATTCTTTGTACTTCTCCATCAACACTCTCGGAGCGCATTCCACATTTGCAGAAAATCAATGCCTAATTCCTATCCAAAAGGGATGTCCCAGATCACTCACTGTCCAAAATGCTCTGAATAAAATATTATATAGAATTATCAACAGCCAGAAGCTGTCATAAAAAATCAAACCCTCATCATGTCTGACACCTACTATGGTTTCATGGAGGTGTGTGAAATAGATACTGCCTCATTTTATTCAGCAAGTCATTAGGAACAACCTTAGCTATGAACTATATACTGATATCCCACATGTCAAACTACCAGAAGCTTTAAGCACAGTCCACCATATCTCAGTGTTTTTATGGCTTATTGAATATGGTATTGATACAGAAGTAATGGTTTGTTTCAAACACTTCTCAAGAATCATCAATAGATTATCAGATGGATAATCTTACTCACTAGCAGTAAGCCTACACGAACATCCTAGATCTCTCTCCTGTGTACGTCTGCTCTTTGCAGAAAACCATAAATCAGAGAATATTATTCAGTATTCAGATGACTTGACAATCCAAAATTCAGCCATTAAATTATACCACTGAATCAAGCCTCTGGGAAGCATTCCACAAATACCAAGAATATTTTAAATAATCTAATGTGTTGTTAAACCCAGATTAAATCATGGCAATGATATTCTCAGCACTAATACAGATATTATTCTGTTATAATTCATTACCAGTGATGGAACAAAAATGGAGGTGGTAGAACATGTCAAATTCTTTAAATAAAAATACCAAAAAATACCAAAATACTTTGGTGTTAATTTAGATTAAAGTGTGTATTTCTTTCTGCATAGCGAAAAAGGAGCTCCCTACAAAAATAAGCATCGCCTGTACAGAATATGGATATTACAATCTTTCTTTAAGAACACAAAAATAGAAACAGGGTAGCCTTCACCCAACTCATGCCACAGTGTATGTTTCAGTTCGTCATACATAAAAATTGTGCTCTATTTCAATAGTATTCAGCACATTGCAGCATACTCATACAACACAATACCGTAAAGAGAATTTATGGACCTGAGATAGTCTGAAGTCAAAAGTAAAACTATATCACTTCAATTAATGCAGCTCCATAAGACCATGAACACTAGCAGTTGATATTTATGCACAGACTGTATGAACATGCTAGAAATGTCAGATCATCTAATGTATTTTATCTTGATACACTAAAAATTAATGAGAAACATAGAGATGTTCTCCTGTTTCGTATCTGGCAAGAAGCCATAGAACTGCTAACTATCAAGATGAACCCGCTCCAATCAATCAGTTTCATCAATAATGTTCTTAAAGAACACTATGCTAGGTAATGCTATTACCATAAACTCCCAAAGCTTGTTTGGAACTGTCATACTGTTTTCACTTTTATTTTAACTTTTGACTACAAGGCTATTCCCCTCCACCTCTCCTTCCTCTCCCTGTCCTTTCTTTCTAGTTTCTCTCCTATCATGCTGAAATCCTTTGAATAAAGTACTTCACCTACCCTCCTCTACTCTAAAACCAGTTGTCATCTATTCCCTTGTTATATCTTATTGTCTGGTTTATTTACCCAAGGCATACCATCATATTTTTCTTTCTTTCCTCCATCACTTCGCTCATACTTTCTGTCATTTCAGCTTTATCTAGCCTACCGCCTATGAGGACTTCAGTTGTTTCTCTGCATTCTCCCCTCATTTTTCCTTACTCTTTTCCCCTCAACACTTCAACAACACCTACTCAGGATGTAACCTTTCCTCACTTGTGATGCCCCACTTATTATCACATTTGACTCCTCCATTGTTTAACTGCCATTATGTGGTCTGCTTTCTTTCCTCATTCTGCATCTAGTGCCCTACGCATTCCTACTTTTGTAGCCATGAAAATGTTTTTCTTTCTTTCTCTTTTTCCAAAGGATAATTTGTAATGTCAAAGTTAGTGGGGCGCATAGGTGCATGTGTCTTTCTTTCCTTCATTCGTATCTTCCTAATTTCTAAAGGATAACTTGAAATATTAATGTTATTAGAGGTCATAGTAGGGAAATGTCTTTCTGTCTTTCTCTTTTCCTAAAGGATAAGATGTAATGCCAATGTTAGTAAAGGTCATTACATACAAATGTCTTTCTTTCTTTCTTTTCTTTTTCTTTCTCTTATCCGTTGTTTCCAAACATAACACCAATGTTAATAGAGATCATACCATATGATATTTCTTTCCCATGTTTACAATCATATAAAATTGAACACTTTGTCTAAATGTTCACAACCTGTACACCATATCACATAACGTTTATGTTCATTACATTTCAAGATCTTAGCTTCATTATAGTCATCTATGTTGACTTTTCTAGCATACCTATTAGGACAATATAACTACTGTTTACTTCCCTGATTGAATGTAATAATTTCTACAACATTTCTCAAGTGTTTATGGTCATTGTGTCTTTATGACTAGTGTACATCTGTGTAGGGAATGTAGCATTTCATCATCTGGTGGTGAGTCATCAAAGACCATCTAGTCAAGACAGACTTGACCAAATGATCCATTTAACAACTGCATGTTATTCAGGGTGTTCAGTAAATAACAAGGACACAGTGGTTATTCTGACCTCTTTCATCAGATCATAGGATCATAGGAGATTACTAGGCTATCGACTCGGAGGTCATTTTAAGCTTAGCCGTTTCAACCCAATGTAATACCACATAAGTGCTAGTCAATACCCAAGATCGTATTTACTGATGACTGCCCATGTCCAGGAGGGTTGTGGGCACTGTCCCCTGTAAGAATTTACAGTGCCCCATCCACTCGTCCAGGTTCCTCTTGAACAGTGTCATAGAGGTGCTTTGTTTCACATGAATCGGTAGCATGTTCCAAAGACATGGCAGTCACTGGGAGATAAATCTGCCCTCCAGCATGTCCTATTTAAGTCGTAGGCCATATTTAAGTCCCTGGAATGGGTAGCCCTAGACCCATTTGATTTATGGATATGCAGTAAGTTCATTAGGTCTGGGTCTTGGATTGCTCTCTAGGCCAGGCATAAGTCTCTCCTAAGAAGTCTATACAATATGGAGTGTAATGACAGGGATTTTAGTCATTCCATGTAAGGCATATGCTGGAGGCCCTTAATCTTCTTTGCTATATACCTGTGAGGTCTCCCTAATTGCTGCAGGTGCTTCATAAGATACATGTCGAATGGGGCTTTATACTCAATTATGGGCTGGATAAGTGCCGAGTACAAGGGGGTTATAACCTCTTTTACTATCGAGGCAATACCTTTATTAATCAAGTGTGCTACGTGGAAAGCTTTTCTTACTACAGTAGACATGTGGTGGTTGAAGTTAAGGTCACAGTCAAGCTGTGATCCCAGGTCCCTTACCACTTCATGGGTGTTGTTGTTGATTTGATAGTGTGAAGGGACATTGTTTGTACTGAAGGGAATGATGATGCATTTCTCTGCATTCAGTTTGAGACTATGACTAGTGTACCAGTCGTTGATCTGTATGAGATCCTCCTGGTGTATACTGACATCATTTGGGAATTCAATGATTGCACCTAATTTGCAGTTGTCTGCAAACCTGGTCAGGCACAACCCTTAGTTTTGACCTGAACTTCTGAGAAGTATAGACCAAACAGCAAGGATCCCAGCATAAATCCCTGTGGCACCCCACTGGTAACAGGTCTGCTGGTTGATGTAGAGTCACCTACTTTGATAGCATAAAGTGGATGACTATGCTTTGACTCCTTACAGAAAGAGTCAAATGTATAACAGTTGATGTTTGTATTCCAGTTGGAGAAAATTCTAGCAACTTTCTGTTTGTCTTTAGTTACATAACCACATTGCCAGCTTTATTCTCTTGCTCTGCATACCCAAACCATTAGCATTCCAGGATGCCATTTGACAATATGCAAAATATGTGTATTTTAAGCTAATGTCTACCAGTATAGCCATAGTTTATAAAACTGTACTTTTTTGTCTACAGTTCCTAAACTGGGTAGCTGCAATGTTTGTTGCATTCCTTATTTTCTGTATTTGGATTTTTTTGCTTTGTTTTGTTTTTACCCAGATCTCCCTGTAAACAGACTTTGGCCTAGTTAAGCTTTCCTGATAAGAAGATTATAAATAAGCAAAGTATGAGGAATAGATATCTGCAAGCATTGCTCAGGAAAAGGTGAAGATGTGGAACTAAGTGAGATGAGGTAAAAACTGAAACAAATGAAAAAAAAAGAAGTAGTGTTTGAAAATAAAGCAAATATGGGTTCTATAGTAATAAAGAAGGAAAGCAGAGGAAGTGATAACAGAAAGCAAGAAGGCTAATGTAGAAATAAAAGAGGCATTTTAAGTCATTGATCTCTAAGTCATAGAAACAACAAAAAGCTGCTGGCATTAAACAGGAGTACTGGGAAGCAAACAGCGTTCTGCAGTTAAAATTAATAAATAGATTCAATACGAACTGGCAAGTAATTTAAAGGGGAGAGGAACAGGGAGGGAGACGTATCTGGCTAACTTAAAAGTAAGGTCAAAATGTTCATTTTTGGTCATGTTGGAATTTTGGTATAACTGCTGTTTTTTAGTAGAGACAAAATTTATCTATCTACCTACCTATCTAGTCTTTGTTGATCAGATTACTCCCACTAGGCTAGTAGCCTCTTCCTGGGGGATACCCAAGGTGGTATTTATACCACTAGGGGAAATTTGGTGAGGGCATCAGTGACTTCCCCTACTCTTTTCAATAGGTGCCATAGGATCTTTTACATCTACATGAGCTACCAACTCAAACAGATGGGACCTTGGTTTAACATCTCATCCAAAGGACAGCACATTCAGGAGTGAAGTCCCCTCCCCCCCATGCTGCACCAAAGTGTCAGTAATCAATGTACTTGTTGTGGGAACTGAACCCACAGCTTTCTACACCAAAGGCAAGTGTACTACCTGTTGTGCCACTGACAAAAAGCACAATTACTTATTGATGGGAAGTCGTTGTACAACTAGGAAAGCTGTCCACATGCATGCATACAGAAAGAATCTATTAATAAGCACATGTTTGAGAGTATTTTTGTAAATGATGGAAAAAATTGATACAGTCTGAGAAAAATCCTTGATATTTAGGGTAAGAGACAGGATCCTTGATATTTAGGGTAAGAGACAGAATGACTTGGCTGCTGGTATAAAGATGTTAATTGCACAGTGATTTCTATCAGTGACTGTTAAAGACATGCTCAGTAGCCTAAATAAAGGCAACACAACTTAATGGAAGTTTCTAAACCTAGACACCTCTGAGCACAATTTGGAAAAACTAAAATAAGCTTACAGTGCTTTCAACAACCCTTAAATTTCATAAATGCATGGAATTTGATAACATGTTTTAAAATCAGTCCGTTATCTTCTGCTGGGTTATCTACTGTATGCCTGTTTTTCTAGTATCTCTTTAAAATAGGCAAGGTGTGTCATGAAACAATTCCTTCTCAATCAGTTATATTCACAGGAGGAACAAGAGGGTGGATTATTGTACAAAATAAATCTGATGTGTGTACCACATCAGAAAAAGTATGTGGCTGGGCACACCCAAGCAGTTATGCTCATTTCAAAAGCATACCTTAAAAATATGTCTCAGTATGATGCCTGTTGCGGGTTAACTGTGCCCTGCCCTCAGAAAATGTTAACTGTTCCAGACTCCTGCCATGATCTGCTAGACAGATATTTTCTCTGCAAGTCGTTAAGGTTTAACAGAAAGTCAGATAAAAATGAGATAAACAGGAAATTATGCTTATTTTCTGTATGAAACATTTTGTGTATAACTGGAGTTTAACTTATTTTCTCACTGAACTAGATTAGGTTCTGTTGCACTTGTTAGGATGTCAGAATAAAGACCACTCTCCATTTCTTTTATTATCAGATGAGTGCTTTTATTATCAGATGAATGCTAACCAAATTATCCTTGTAATATAATTGCAAGCAGTTGGATAATGATTTTCTCTTTAACAGATATACCTGTATTTTAAAATGCACATTTTCAGCAAATATTTATGGCACTGTGTAGTTTGTGCTGAACATAAAATAATAAATTATGAGCAAACTTTTCTGGTCCTCTTAAGGAAGAATGTATTTTGTAAGTGAGATATATGCAGCATAAAAAGTACTCCATGAATAATTTTCTGTTAAGTGAAAACAAAAAAATGAGTACAGGCTTCAGTCCTCACTGCAGTTAAAGAACTTTACATAAGTTTTTATTATATTGCTTTAAAGAACAGGTCTATTAAATGTTTTGCTTTATTTTGCATGGCTTTTAATTGTCTGATTTATGTTGTTGGATATGTTACAGGTAAAAACATATGATCTACATCGATTTTCATCTGTCACTTTAACATGTTTCACTTCGTAAGTAGGAACTTCATAAATGGGACCTACAATTGCCATGCTCAGCAATAAGAAAAAAGAAGTTATGCACTTATCATAACATTCCATCTGTGTTGTCCACCTTCATTTATCCTTGACAAATGGGTTTGGTTCCGATATTGGAACCGACTCAGCCATTGCTACAGCTTGCGCCAGATAAAAACTCTCAAGCTTCACCTCCACCACAATCCCTCTCTCCCAATTACCTCAGATTGAGTTTGCAGAAAATGTATAGATAATAGCTATATCTGCTATGCTTTAAGGGTCACAACAATTTGAAGGTATATAATCCATTCAACCAAAAAATCTTCAAAAGCCAGGGGATGGAGGGAGGGGAGTCAAGGATAAATGAAGATGGACAACACAGATGGAAAGTTATGGTGAGTACATAACGTCTTTATCTGATGTTATCATTCTTCATTTTATACTTGATATAGGACAAAGTCCCCAGCTACCTTAGATCTTGGGAGGACTCACGGAAGGATATTCCTGAGCACCATTGAACTAAAGGATGCTCTTCCCCTAGAGACCAAGTTCAATTTGTAATGAGTAATAAAGGTATGGGGAGAAGCCCAAGTAGCTGCTGCACAAATATCATCCATTTGGAAAACTGCTGAAGTGGCTACAGATCTTGTAGAATGGGCTTTCACGGGCCTAGGCAAAGAAATTTTGTTCTTAATATAGATAAATGAAATGAAATCCTTTAGCCATCTGGCTAATGTCACCTTGCTGACTGGCTTACCAGACCTTGCACTGGAAAAGGAAAACAATAATTGGTCAGATTTTATCATGAAAATGGAAAGTTCACCCCGGGGATCACTCCAGTGGCTCTACTGGATAGAAGGACTGGGAACTAATGTCGGGTGACACAATGCCAGGGCACTTCTATGGGCTAGGCTTGTAAAGGCTCCAGGGCCATTAGCCTAGTACACATCTATGAACCTATGTCTTTGCCTTGTGAAGACAGAAGCATATTTGTCTGTGAACATCTAGTTAATGCGAGGAATATTCACCTCCGTTAGAAACGTTTGGAAAGAATACCGGTAAGTGAATAGCTTGATTGATATTAGACTCTGAGACTGCCTTGGGTAGGAACGAGGGGTTTGTTTGTAAAGAAACTCTGTCTTTGTGAAACACCAGATAACGTGGTTTACATGACAAAGCCTGAATTTCTTAAATTCTTCAAACAGAGGTTATAGCCACCAAAAACAATGTTTTCCATGACAAAAACTTCAGATCACACTCTGCCAAGCATTCAAAGAGAGAATGTATAATGGCTTGCAACACTAAGTACAGATCCCAAGATGGTGTAGGGTCTTTGAAAGGAGGTTTCAACAAAACTGTACCTTTTAAAAGGACTTGCAAAGTCTATAAGAAGCTAAAGAATGTTCTTCCAAACGTGGTGGAAATTGGAAATTGCTGCTAATTGCATTCTGATGGTAGAAGGAGAAGCTCTAACATTAAAAAGACAGGCTAAGAAGTCTAAAATATTTTGTATAGAAGCAGAGAAGGGGTCAATATATTTTTCACAAGCTCAAATGGTAAATGTCTTCCATTTACTAGAATATAGTTTACAGGTAGAAGGTTTATGAGAAGATAGAAGGCTGTAGCGTACTGGAGAGGAAAGGATTAAACACCTAGCAGCTAATGGAACTGGAGGAACCATGCTGTCAGCTTGAAGTTCAAAATGTCTAGGTGAACAAGTCTGTTCGATGGGACAGAAGGTCAGGAATCTTGTCCAGAATCCAAAGTTGTTGAATCAGATAAGGCCAAAGAAAGGGGAAACAAAAATGTCAAGGCTAAAAGGGGACAATGAGGATTACTTTGCTCTTCTTAAGAAACACACCACTTCACACCAGGAAACGGTTGGAAAGAAGATTTACTGGTGTATCCCTGTACCTCGGCTTACGCCTTCAATCCTTGAAGGCGTAAGCCGAGCTATCGGGTTACACCAGTAAAGCTTCTTTCCAACTGTTTCCTGGTGTAGAGTGGTGTGTTTCTTACGTCATTTACAGCAGTGGTGTGTTTTCATGATATTTACTTTGCTCTTCAACCTGAGTGCTTTCTGCAGAAATTTTGGAATTAGAGGTATTGCTTGTCTGGTCAGGATAAAACAGACAAACAGTTGTGGGTTCAGTTCAAGCAGCTTTGCTACACACAAACACATCAGGAATGAGGTGTAGTAACTTAAATAAACATATAAACAGACTGACTACTACACTCATACATTAGCACTCTGTGTTCTCTCAAAATGGCACTGCTGTCTGCATGTGCTCACTAGTTATATGCACGTGCCTACATCTGGAAATGCTTCTTAAAGTTACACAAACACGCTCTGTTCTACATTGTCCCTCTTTGAGAGATAGATCATATACCAAATAACAGTATTTACTGACATGCAATTACACAGAAATGATCTTCTGACATGCAATTATACAGAACTAATTATTTGACATGCACTCATACAAAATTAGTCACATATAAAACAATCATGTCCAAGCTGTTGTGTATTTTACACTCGGTCTATTAATATGACCTGATCGTGCAAGATAAAAATCAGTATTGGATCTAGCAATGGGGACTGTCTTCAAGGAATGTTCAACTTGGGGGACAACTGGGACATTATCAGGAATGGGAATGGATGCTGAGATGTGTTTTTCAGTATGAACATTGTCAGGTTTGTTCTGAGATCTAGAGTCTGTATCACAGGTACGATGGTGCGATATAGTTTTAGACAGAGGAAGAAGATGCCTGCAGTTTCTCCTGTGTTCTATACCCCCAGATTCTACTAAGTCGGATCTCAGCTTGGCACATATGCCTCTTACTTGACCAATTCAATCAAAGCCTTTTTGCATCCTCACTGTCTCTCCTTCTTTTAAAGGACAAAGAAATCTGCTCATTTTATCATAGCTAGACTTCTGTAAGTTGGACTTTGATTGCTCTGATGTTTTTAGCAATAGGCACCAACAAACTAGAACTGATAGGCAAGGTTGTTCTGGTTTGCCTAGATAGAAATCTCAGAGCAAGCGAGCCAAGTAGGTTGTCATGGGGTATATTTCTGAGATTAAGCAAATTCAAGAAGATATCGGTATTGTCACACTTTGACCTCTCTAGTATTTGCTTTGCACTCTGTACTGTACATTCAGCAAGGCTGTTTGATTGTGGGTATTTCAGACTACTAGTAACATGGATAAAGTCCCACTCTTTTGCAAATTTCTGAAACAATTGTCTGGTGTACTGGGTACCATTGTCAGAAATAACTTTATGTGGACTACCATGGACTGAGAAATGACGTTTCTTCTTAGTAATGACAACACTGGATGTCAGGTTAGGTAGCAAATCAATTTCAAACTAGTCTGAATAAGAGTCTACCAACACTAAGTAATGCTGATTGTTCCACTCAAGTATGTCAATGGGTACTGTTGACCAAGGTAGCTCAGGAATCTGGCTTAGCTGAAGTGGCTCTTTTTTGCAAATGTATTTTAGTACTATTGCATACTGAACAAGAAGAAAGCACTTTATCAATGTCCTTTGACAGAGAAGGCCAAAATACTAGTCCCCTCACCCTTCTTTTGGTAGAATCGGAACCTGGGTGGCCACAATGCAACATCTGAATGTATTTATGTTGTAAGGAAGTAGAAATGATAACTTTTGGACCTTTGAACATGATACCATCTTCCATCAGCATCTCATCTCTGTATGGAAAATAAGGTTGTACTTCTGGCAGTACACAATATTGCTTTGACGGCCATCCAACATTGATGAAGTGCAGTGAACAAATCACGAATGAACCACCATGGACATCCAAAAACTCTTGAAATCCTTTATTAAAATGAACCCACAATAAAAAGGAAATATTTCTAGCAAAATCCTTGTAGAAAAATATATAAAAACACAAAAAGGTGCACCATTCAGGATGGATAAGCGCTTTCGGGATTTCCCTTCCTCAGATCCTGTTGCAACTGAAAAAAATGTTCCATTTAAGGAAGGCTTAACCAATCAAGAAGTTCACACAAACTGGCACCTCCAGTGAAAGCCAGAGGTAAAACATCCTATCACGATATGATGGTAAAGTTACACCCTCCCTAGAATCCAGTCAGTGGAAGAACTTCAGGTGTAAGTTAACACCACTCCATTAGGTGTGCATTTGCTTTCAAAATAAACACTGCCCTGCTAGAGCAGATACCAGTCCTCTTTCTTCATATGTATTCAAAAAATAATAATGCAACACCTTTTTTTCCTTAAATGGAATATTTTTTTCAAATGCAACAGGATCTTAGGAAGGGAAATCACGAAAGTGCTTATCCATCCTGAATGGTGCACCTTTTTGTGTTTTTATATATTTTTCTACAAGGATTTTGCTACAAATATTTCCTTTTTATTGAGGGTTCATTTTAATAAAGGACTTCAAGAGTTTTTGGATGTTCATGGTGGCTCGTTTGTGATTTAGTCACTGTATTGCCTTTTCTTTCATAGAACACCTTCAGCTGCTAGCAGTTTTGTTTTGGACTGTTTTGTTTCAACATTGATGAAGTGGTTGAGCTTCTGCAAAATTGGATCAGTCTTTGTATTATCTCTTAACTCATCAAGTCTTGTGGAAGAAAAATTATGCACTTCCATGACATCAAAGTCAAAATTCTCTGCATCAAGCTGTTCTATGGTATTTCTGGGTGATCTGGATAAGGTATCAGCCAGATAAAGAAGTTTACCTTTTGTATAGACCATTTTAAAATTATACTTTTGTAATCTGAGTATCATTCTTTGTAGTCTTGCTGGTGTGGTATGCATAGCCTTCTTTAAAATACACTGATTCTTTAAAATGCACACCTGCAGGTTGATGATCAGTCTCAATATGGCTAGCTTGGTCATAAATATAATTATGGAATTTCGGACATGCAAACACAATTGCCAAAAGTTCCTTCTCATTTTTGAGCCTACTGCATCTCAGTTTGGGTAAGAGCCCTAGACGCATAGGCAACAGGTCTGCACTCTTGAAGAATAACTGCACCAAGACCAAACTTTGAAACATCACAGGAAAGAACTACTGGTTTGTGGACATCATAGTATCCCAATGTTGGTGAATTGTCAGTTTGCTGTTTGAGGTTATCAAATGCTCTCTGGTGTTGTTCTAACCATAACCAAGCAACAGTTTTGCATATCAGCTCTCTTAAAGGCACTGATAACTCACTAAAGTCAGGGATAAATTTGCACAAATAGTTAATCATACCAAGAAAATGCTGTAGGGATTGGACATTGCCTACAGCTGGCATCTGAAGAATGGCTGCTTGTTTAGAAGGGTCTGGTCCTAAGCCTGTACTGGTAAATATATGACCTACATAAGTAGCTTCTGGTTCATAGGTTCGTAGGTTTATAGGTTGGTACTAGGCTATTGGCCCTAGGGCCTATACAAGCCTGGCCATAACAATTCTCTGGCTATTTCTTCCCACACTATTTACTTCCCTGGACCCCTGTCTAGCAGGGCGACTGATGTGATCCCTGGGCTGAATTTCCTTTCTCCCATCCAATCATCAAGGTTCCTTTTGAAGATGGCCAAAGAGGTGCTTTGTTTGACATGTATGGGCAGTCTATTCCAGAGTCTGGGGAGTCTCTGGGTCAGGAACCTATCCCTCCAGCATGTTTTGTTTATTGTGATGACAAGGTTTAGATCCCTGCAGTGTGTGGCTCTGAGGGATTAGGATTTCTTTAAGTGTAGCATGTCCAACAGCTCTGGGTTTGACATGGCCTTGTATGTTAAGCAGAGATCGCCTCGGAGTAGATGATATGCAACAGAGTATAGCTGGAGTTTTTTAAGGTGGTCAGCATAGGGCATCTGCTTTAGGCCTGTGATTCTTTTAGTGAGGTATTTCTGCAGCCTTTCCAGTTGTTGCAGATGTCTTCAGAGGTACATACCAAATGGGGCATTGTATTCTACAATAGTACAGTGGGACAATGACCTCCTTTTTTCTGGATGAAAAGCCCTTAGTGATAAGGTGTGCCACATAGAAGAATTTCCTGACTGTTGTGGTGATGTGGTTGTTGAAGGTGACACCACTGTCCACCTGTGTCCCTAAGTCTCTTATCACACTTTTGGTGTTTAGTGTACTGCCACCTATGTGGTAATTCATGGGTACATGTTTTTTCCCAAAGGGGATAACTATACATTTCTTGGCATTGAGCTTGAGCCCATGGCATCTGTTTCTGTAAGGCCCTTTTGTAGAGTATCAACATCATTTGGGGATTCAATAATGGCTCCCAGTTTGCAGTCATCTGCGAACTTTGTTAGTCAGAGTCCCTTAGTGTTGGCCTGTACTTCAGAGAAGTAGATGCCAAACAGGAGAGGCCCCAGGACTGAACCCTGAGGTACTCCATTTGTCACTTGTCTGGATCTGGATTTGGAGTCAGCTACTTTTACAGTGTGGGTTCTGTCAGTAAGCCAGTTGGCAACCCATCAAGTGGCATAGGGGTTAATGCCCAGCTTAGTAAGTTTATCTATGATTCCAGAGTGGGGGATGGTGTCAAAGGCCTTGGCAAGGTCCATATAGGCTGTGTGGACTGCCTTACCCTCGTCCATGGCTCTGGAGACTGATTCGAAGAAGTCAATCAGGTTTAGTAGACAAGATCAGCCCTTCACAAACCCAAACTGGGTGAACCCAGTGTTTTAAGGTTGCAAATGTCTTTGTTTATAAGTTCCATAATAATATGTTCCATGGCCTTGCAGATCAGGCTTGTTAGACTGATGGGGCGGTGGTTCCCGGGATCCAAGATGGATCCCCCCTTGTGGAGTGGGATAACTGTAGCTGTGCGCCACTCAGTGGGCATGAAGCTTGAGGTGAGGGTATGATTAAACATGACACATAGGTGAGGTGCCACTTCATTTTGTAGTTCATGTAGTACACAGTAGTCCGAATTTATATTTTAGAGGATTGAGCTTTAACTTCACTTCACAACTGTCCAGAACTTTCCTGAGGTTTCTGTCATGCTCTGCTTCACCGTTACCTCCAACTAGTAAATGATTCACTATTATAGCACACGGATAGCCTGAAAAAATTTGCTCCATTGCACACTGAAAGACTTCACTGGCAGAATTTATTCCAAAAGGCATCCTGAAGAATCTGTATCTACCAAATGGTGTGCTGAATGTAGTCAGTAGTGAAGATTTGCGATCAGGCATTACTTGCCAAAATGAACTCTTTGCATCTAGGACAGAAAAAACAGTGGCATTTGGCATGAGGGCGACAACCTCCTCAACTGTACGCATAGGATGGTGAGGTCCATTTAATGTCTTGTTCAAGTCTCTTAGGTCAATTCATATTCTGACTTCATCTGAACTTTTCTTATGAGTAGCTACAATGGAAGACAACCACTCAGTTGGTTCTGTGACTGGACAAATCACAGCTTGCTGCACTATTTTGTCTAACTGGACCTTGACTTTGTCCTGCATAGCTATTGGAACTCTCCTCACTGGTCTGACCACTGGACTAACCTCTGGTTCTACTTTCATGGAGTACACAACTGGAAGTTTGCATAACTTGTCATCGAAAACAACAGCATACTCTGAGAAAATAGCATCACTGAATTTGGAACCGGGACTTGCTTACATGATGTGCTTCTTCAGTAAAAGAAAGCAGTTTCATTCTTAAACTGTCTCTGAGACCTAATAATGACTGCACAGGTCTTCTAAATACATACATTTGCAAGCTATAACTGTTCCCAGCTGAATAGCATGAAAGTACTACTGAACCTTCGGTTTGAATCTCTTCACCTTTATAAGCAACAAGCTTTGCACAATTAACCAAATTAAGTTGCTCACCAGCTCTCACTCTAGCAAATGTTTATACTGACATTACATTACACTTTGAACCATTGTCTACTTTAGGCTCCACGTGTTTCCATTGATCAGGACAGTACAAATACTTCATTCTTTGCCATTAAATCAATTGCATTAACCTTTTCACCGACCACTGATTCACCATCTACATAGAAACCTAGGGTTGCACCTTTCTATATAATCAACTTGCTTTTTTGACTGACCTTTCTTAATAATTGAATGAGGCTTGCTTGATTTACAACATTTTTGATAGTGGTTCCATTTTCTACACCAGTGGCATTGCTGACCAAATGCTAAGCACTTCTGTCTCTTAGACTCATGATTGGCCCAACATTTACAACAGTTAACAATAAGACTTGACTTGGATTTTGCTGACTCACCCTTGTACTGTACTGAGTATGTCCATTTTGCTAAGCTAGGCTTGGAACTTGCTAGAAAGTTATGGGTCCTCCCTGAGAATCCCACAGAGGTTGCAGCTGCCATGTGCTTAGGCCTTTTTCTTCTTGCCACGTGCTGCATGCTGTTTATACTTGCGTTAGAGGATGCTGAAACTAAGCTCTTGTCACTTGTAAGCATACTTGTGTGCCTCTGTGAGCTCATGTATTTGACAAATCTCTATGGCTTTGCTCAACATTAATTCACTATCACAAAGCAAAATCTTTCTCACTGCGGCACTATTAACACCAAACACAAGCCTGTCCTTTATTAATTAATCTTTCAAATCACCAAATCTTCATATTTTGGCCTTATTTCTCAAGTCAGTGATACAAGCTGCAAAAGTTTCACCTGGCTTTTGGTCTCTTATATAAAATACGTGCCTCTCTAATGTAACATTTGTTTGGGGGGTTCACATTTCTCTAAATTTATGTTTCAAGCTCTCAGGGTCTTCCCTTGATTCAACCGGTACAACAATATGGCAGTTTTCCCTTCTCCTGCATATACTGCCAATGCATACACAAATGAATACTCTCTTTCAATGGCCTCTGACCTAGCTAAGTTAAGCAAAATGAATGCCCTTGCATGTGCATCTTTGTCAGAAAAAGCTGCTTGCATGAAAATATCTTATTCCTGCTCAAATATTCTCCAGTTCTCTGCAATATTATGATCAAACACAAGTAGACTGGGTCTGTGAAATACCTCTGCCATATCAACACACAGTAGTGAAGGTGCTTGGAATTATGTACAAACACACACATAAATGTATGTCAGAACTTGTAATTATGCCCAATAGCACAACAGACTCTTTGAAATAACTGCACTTTGCCAGATAAGTCTTTATAGCACAAGAACACTTTAAAATCACTACACTCTGTGAAATCACCCCTTATCAGTGTAAGAAATATTTTGAAATGACTGTACTTTGCAAACAAACTGTACACAGCAGAAGAAGCTCAGAGTAAGAAACACTTTGAAATGAATGCACTTTGCAAATAAACTGTACACAGCACAGGAACCTTTCAAAATGGCTATACTTTGCAAAATGACTCTGTAAAGTGTAAGAAACACTTTGAAATGGCAGCACTCTGTGAATAAATGCACACAGCACAAGAAGCTTTTCCAAAATGGCTATACTTTGACTGCACTTTGCAAAATAACTGTACTCTGCACACAGCAAACTCTCTGAAATAATTTCAACGTAATAAAGCACACACTCTGCAAACACTTTGTACACTCTGAGATACTTCAAACGTCTCTAGTTATGCTTTGAATAGCTTTGGTCAATGCAAAATAGCAGTTTATGCCCCATACACAGTCTTTTACTAAAAACATGCAATCGCCTTGCTCTTTAAGCTTATTTTGCCCTTTTATTGTACTCGTTATACCCACTTAACCTCTTAACATGCTCATTATACTGTTCTTATGCCTGTTTTACTTTAAACATGCTTGTTATGCAAACCGGAGGTAATTCTGAGCCCCATATGAATATTTCTGATAGTTTGATCAAATATTGTGGTTTCAAACATTGTGTTTAATTGATAATGTGTTTTGTGCCTTTTGTTTGATTAATAATGCGTTCTGTGCTACTCATTTAACTAATAATGCGTTTTGTGCTTTACAAATGCTCCTTTTCATTTTCTTTGCAAAATAAATCATTTGTGCAATTTTTGGTTACCTTAAGTTCATTTCTGGCCTGTTTTGATCATGTGAGCACTATCACCCAAACTGCTCAATATACCTTCACTGTCAACTCTGCAGCTCATGGCTTGAAAAAGTTGTACTCTCAATCCCAGTTCTGACACCATGTTGCTTATCTGGTCAGGATAAAACAGACAAACAGTTGTGGGTTTGGTTCAAGCTGCTTTATTACACACAAACACATCAGAAATGAGGCTTAGTAACTTAAACTTAAATAAACGTATGAACAGACTGATTACTACACTCATACATGTTAACACTCTGGCTGTTCTCTCAAATTAGCACTGTTGCCTGCATGTACTCACTATTTATATGCACGTGCCTACATCTGGAAATGCTTCTTAAAGTTAAACACACACACATGCTCTGTTCAACAAGAGGTATCAAGGGAAATGCATACAGGAGATTGGGGGGACAATTGTGGAGGAGACAGTCTCTTGATGACTTCCCCAGAAGGGGACTCAAGGTGAAGTAATTGCTGCATTTGTTGTTTAGGGGAGAGGCGAACAGGTTGCAGCAAGGTTGACCCTACTGACGGAAGATCCTTTCCGCCACTTCTGGATTGAGAGATCATTCATGAGGCTGAAGGATACATCTGCTCAGTTTGTCTGCAATCACATTTGACCTCCCTGGAATATGCATTGCTAATTGCTATTAGAAAGCAGTTGGAAGAGATCGCCCACTGCCACTAGTGCTTCGCGACAAAGGGGGTAAGACTTGGTTCCTCCCTGCTTGTTGATGTAGCAGAGTGCTGACATATTGTCTGTTTTAACTGAAATTTTTCCCTGAGGAAGAGCTGTTTGAAAGTCCTGCAATGTTAGAAGCACCACTCTTAGCTCCATGACATAGATATGCAAGTTGGCCTCTAACGGGGACCAAGTGCCTTGAACGGTCTTGCTAGAAAATGCCCCCCCCACTTCATCTGGGAGACATCCATGGTCACTATAGCCATGAGCTCTGGAAGGACAAAGAGGAGGCTGAGGAGAATTTGTTCAAATGAGTCCACCAAAGTAGATCTTTCTTGCAATAATCGGTGACCAGAATCTGGTCCAATATGGGTTGATGAAGCATAGACCATTGAGATGCTAGCAGCCATTGTAATATTCTCATGTGAAACCTGGCTAGAGGAACTAGAGTTATTGATGCTACCATTACACATAGAGCTTGCAAAATTAGTAGAGCAGTGGATTATCTTTTGAACCTGTGTAATAATTATTTGGAGTCTCATTGAAGGAAGGGATGCTATGGTTGTTTTATATTTAGAACTGCCCCTATAAACTCTAGATTCTGAGTTTGGGTCAATTGGGATTTTTCATGATTTACAGTAATTCCTAGGTAGGCATTGGCGTTGAGAGTGTAATCCCTTGCTTCTATCAAATCATGCCTAGTTGAAGTGGTAATGAGCCAGTAGTCCAAGTAAAGAAGCACCCGGAATCCTTAGTGAGCTGTTACTACTGCCATCTATTTAGTGAACACCCTGGGAAATGTGGTGAGGCCAAAGAGCAGCACTCTGAACATACCTCTCAACCTCTTAGAGCAAGAAATCTGGATACAGCTATAAATAATGGGATGGGACAAAGGCTCTAAAATAGGGACACTTTTTAAATATTACTCTTACAAACTTAGAAAGTTGATAGAATAACAGGATTTCTATTAGCATGAAGTTTCTCATGGGTATGAATTGTGAAACAAATGTCTGTCATTAATTTCTAATATCAACTGTCAATGATTTGCCAAGGATTTGGCAAAAAAAAACACAAATTTATGAGAAACAAACTAAAGTTGAGAGGTATGGCTTGAACTGGTAATGACTGGCTCCCAGCCAGAAGTGGAGAAACTTCCTGGAGCACTTCTCCATCTTTATATGGTAATATACATCCTGAAGATCTATTGAGCACATGCAGTCATCTTTCTTCAAAAAGGGAAGAATGGACTGTACTGTGACCATCCATAACTTTGTTTGTCAAACTGATCTGTTCAACACACTGAGGTCCAAAATTGGTCTCCAGTCCCCTGTCTTTTTTGGCACTAAAAAGAATCTTGAGTAATTTCTGGATCCTCTCTGGTCTGGTGGGACTTCTTGGATGATTGTTTTGTTTAGCGGTTTTTCAATTTCTAGAATTGCTGGATCCCTCTGATTGGGTGGGACATCAGGGATGTTTTTGCATACTGTGTGAAAAGAGTATGGTATAACCTCTGGATACAATCCTTTGCACTCAATAATCTGTTGTTAATTTTAGCCAGACATTTAGGTGCAAGGATAAGTGTCCCCCAACTGCCTCCAAAGGAAGATATTTGGGCCACCATTCAGGAATACTGAAAGGGCTTACTCAGAAAAGAATATCTGAAGCCCTGGTTCTGTGAACCACCTCTGCCACATGTGGTTCCCCCCTCTGCCCCTTGAGAATTGCCTCCACATGTGTGCTGGAAAGGCCCTGGGGATTTTTTGAACCACATCTTTTCACTGCTCCTCTAATTCCTAGAAAAGGATCATGGGGGGGTGGAAGAATGTATGCCCACAGAATAAAGGGTCTTAGCATCATTCTAACACCTGGATAAAGTCTGTCTTACCTTTAGGCCAAACAAAGATTATCCATCAAAGAGTGCATTGATGAATGAAGACTTAAATGGTTCCGCAAAGTCACATAGGTGCATCCAGGCATGTCTCCTTATGGCTACACCTGAACTGTCAGCTCTGGATGTCCCTTCAGCCATATGGGCAATGAACCTCATGGGCAAATTAGTCACAGACTCCAGGGTGGCTAGCTGGGAGGCAACTTTCTCTTGGAGCCCCTCACCAGCAGCTCCCACCAGGGTATCTGACAACTCCTTGATAAGGTCCCTTTGAAGTCTTATGAAATGTGCCAGAAAATTCAAAGACCTTAGGGTGAGGGTCGATGAAGCATAAACCCACTTCTCAAACCTATCCATAGCCCAAGACTCCCTGTTGGGTGGGTGGATAGATGAACTCTCTTCAGAGAGTTCCTTTTTCGTGGTGGCTGCTAAGACTGTGGCATCCACTGCTAAACCTTTGGCCTAGAATTACTTATCCTCAGGGGCAGATAAAATATTGGAGATATGGCTTCACTAAAGACAGAGGGGATCAAACCCTTCAAGATTAGAGAAACTCAAGAGCTCTGACAAAACCAAAATTCTCCACCAAACAGCACGAGAGGAACACAGGATGATGTTTTTAGCGCAGTTAATGTTTATTAGTCACTATTCGTCACCAAGACTTCTTCAAAACAAATTTGAAAACTAACACTGCCTTGTTGGAGGTTCAAAGGACAATGATGACTTTATCTGCTAAGGTAAGCAAACTGTATAGTAAAGACAATATTGGAATGGTTCATCATTTTCAAATTGAGCCTGGCTCTATAGATGGTGATTTAACCTTAGTAGCACCAGACAATCAGCCATCTAGTCAGCGAATTTCATCAACAGTTAATACAGGTGGTGTTCGGCTTGGTGACTTTTTTAAAAAGTGTTATAACCTTTTGAAACTTCTACTGGACACTATTGTTGAGTCGATAAACAAGAATTGAAGGGGAATTTGATGAATTATAGAGAAAGCTTAAAAAGTATCAGTCTCTTACACTTGAAATTGTATACTTTGAACAGTGTCTAGTGCTTAGAATTGTACCCGAGGGGTTGTGTAAGTTCCCTAATGGGCTTAATGCTACTGACAGTTTTTACTTGGAACTGGTGGAATTTTTTCAGCGTGGTTACAATTTCTTCAGTTGTTAATTAGCAGCAACAAAAAAGTGATGGTTTCGCTCCAGGATGAAATTACTTGTTTGGACAATTACGTCATCAAAACTATCACTGTTTTTCCAGCTCTAAAAAGTGAACATGAAAACATTTTCACCATTCTTGACATGTATGAGAAAACTATAGTGATTCATAAGAAAAAGAAAATCTTGAGACACAAAATAGCTTATGAAAACAAGAATGCTTTCCCTGTCAATGGTAATAAATACAACCATTTTGGTGGGGGTACCAACAATATTAATTCCAATGGTGAACAGAGCCCAAATGCGACTACCAATAAAGAGAGACATAGTTTCATCATGGTCCCTTTAAATCCAGAAGGGACTATTGAATGAAGCAGTTCACCTCATACTTCCCTTATACCTATTAATCATTGGGGTTTTAATGGTGAAGTGGATAGCAACCCTGTATTTGATGCATCTCCACGTGAGGCAGTAGTTAAATTACCTTACCTACCTGGTGAGACTTCAAACAATCTGGAATGTAAAGATTTGTTTGATGACAGTTCAAAAAACTACTCACACAGAGGTTGTTCCAGTTACCAGTTGGGTTGAATGAGGGGGAGAGAATGGAGACAACAAAGAAAGAACAATTGACTATGAACACTGAACCTCTTACATCTCTCACTGTGTTAATGGTAATGAACTATTGTACAGGGACAATACTAGTAGGCTGGAAAATGTAGTTGTTTTTAACTTTTTGCCTAAAGTTTTTAACCTATCTGGTATTTTAAGTCCCATTCAGTTAAACATTTTACAATTGGGACTCAATTTTATACCTGGCTACAGGTCCAACTTGGTCAGGACATTAATTGAATTGAAAATGTATGTACTGAAATTAAATTTAAATTACTTATTGCATGATGTAGTTAAACTAGAAGCTGATGTGCTTAGGAAACCAACTGACTTTAATCCTGCATTGCACAACACATTTAAGTTTTTGAACAGAGTTGTTAATAAATATGTGAATCTAAATATGGAAGAAAGGGAGGTATTAAACCAGATATGTTGCAATAAGGAATTAAGATTTATGAAAGCAGACAAAGGGGATGGGTTGGTTGTAATGACAGAGGGTGATTATGTCAAAAGCATGGAAGTTTTGCTAAATAAGCGAAGCGATTATGTGAAAGTTACTTTAAATGACATTAAGAAATGTTACAATTTCATTGGTGGTTATTTATACAAATTACTTATGGAAGGAAATATAGACTTTAAGACCTATAATTACCTGTTAAATGAACAACCACAAGTTGGGACCTTATTTGGAATCCTAAAAATACACAAAAATGAAACCAAGCCCCAGTTAGACTGATAGTGTCAGCTTCCAACAGTGTCACAATAAGGATTTCTACATATTTAGACCATATTTTAAACCCCTTGGTACAAAAGATGGGATCCTATATTAAAGACTCGTGGGATTTTTAGGACACAGAGAATTTAACAAACTGTTTTCATACAGGTCAGGAAAATTATACTATGTTTACCATGGATATAGCATCCTTGTTTATGAACATTCCTCAAGATATATAGGAAGGGATTTTATGTGGTTATATCTTAGTAAAAATATGTATTTTGCAAATCAGAACATTCACTTATATTGTCTTTTGATGGAAATTATTCTGGCATTTTTTTTTTGTTTTAATAGGAAATATTTTAAACAACTAAAGGGTATTTCAATGGGTTCTACTGTTACACCTGCCTTTACTAACTTAGTGTTGGGATGGTGGGAGATTAAGATACTACCAGTTACTTCTTCATTTTTCAGGATAATTTTTTACAAGGGGTTTGTGGATGATCTGCTTTCTTATTATAGAAGGATCTACAGAGGATAGCAACAGGTTGGTAGATGAACTGAACAAAAGTATGGATTTTTTTTTTTTTAGTTTTCCCCTGGGTGATTCTGGTACTACTGTTGATTTTTTGGACATAAGTCTAGCTTGGTACATTAGAGAAAAGTTTTTTGAAAGTAAAGTACATAGGAAAAGAACATTTTACAACAAATACTTACATTTTAGAAGTCATCACCCCCTTTTTATGAAGTGCAATATACCCAGAGGCCAGTTTATAAGGACATCAAGACTGACCTCTATGAACTCAGATTTTGTGGATGAAATTAAGTTAATTGTGGGACCTTTTCAACATATGGGGTATGATGTGAATTTTCTAATTAAATCAACTGAAGAGGTTTTAAAAAAGAAGGGTGACCATTTTCCACTCATTTTGTTAAAGCCTTTGGTTAAGTCCATTGGTAATAATAATCAAAATAATAATGCTCAGTTTCTATCTATGTGTACTTTAGACATGGCCAGTGACAATTATTGTATTAGAGAAGTTATTAAGAATAACTGGAATATTATTAAAGGTAACAAATTTTTGATTTAGTAGGACCAGAACCTAAATTTCTTTATAGAGAAAATGTGAGCCTTAAGAATTTATTACAACATGATGGGTACTTTTTAACTACTCCTAATACTAGCAAAGAAAAGGAGACTTATAAGTGTAACTTTTGTTCTGCTTGCAGATCTATTCACAAAGGACCTTATATTTGTTTTTCACATATAGATGGAACATTTGGGAGTTACAAACATTTTAACTGCCAGTCTAAAGGGGTGGTATACACTGGTGTTTGGTCTATATGTATATTTTATATTGGAAGGACCACAAGGTCTTTACAAAAATGAATAAAGGAACACCTATATGCTATCAAAATGAAATATGTAAAAAATACCCTATATACCCTATATAAACATTCATTTGTCTGCTTAGGGTTTAAAACATTTTTGTTTTATTTTTTAGATTATATACAACAGGATATAAGAGAGGGGGATTTTAAAAATAGACTTGAACAAAAAGAAACCTTATGGCAATTGCAATTAAGGGTGGACTGTCACCTTGGGTTGAATGAAACTATTAATATTAAACATTTTTTAAAGAATAGGAAGTAATTTGTGTGGGCAATTGTTTTATTTAATTAAATTATTGGAAACTATTCTTATTGGATGGAAGATTGTATATAAGAATGAAATGTGATTTTTATGGTATTTCTGATGAAGTCTGATATCCGTTGGATGAAAACGGTAATAAAGACATTTTAATGCTAGTTCTTGGTCAGTTTCCTTTTGAATTGTTATCCTTCTGGTTGGCTCCCTTTATTGGTGGATTTGGTTTTATTTGCATTGATTATATGTTGTCTCATAATGTCTGTTAAATTCATGTCTTTGGGAAAGTCTGAGTGACAGATGACACATATTAAATAAATATTCTGTCCAAACTTTACTTCCTGGTCTACTGGTTTATGAATTCTGATAAAGGGCACATGGCGAGGTGATAATAAACATTTCAAGATACAACGAAAGGATGAGAACAACATTGAATGATGAAGGTTTTCAAAGAGAAGTAACTAAGAAATACTAATGAGGGCTATAAAAATATGATGCTATTTTATTAAACTTACTTTAGAATAATCTATTGCATACAGATGCAATGAGCACTGAAAATCACATATTGAAGGTCCTATCTGGAAAACAAAAGATATGCAAAAAACAACAGAATCCCCCCTCCTTTAAGACCATGGCTTGGGCACCTTGTTTTAAGGCTGAGCCTATTTCATTATTGCTAAATAAATTGACTCATTCCCATCTTACTTGAAAGATTTCTGGGATTTCATAGAAAAGTTAAGGTATGCCAATTCTACTTGGCAGGAAAGGATTTATTACCGGTGACTACTGATATTACATTCTTATTTATCATCATCCATCTAATTGGAAGAAGGTATTGAACTTTTTAGGAGGTTACTAATAAATATTATACCCATGACACATGATGAAATATTTGTCTATTTGTACTTTTGATTTTGTTCTTTAAAAAAAAAAAAGTTGGTGACAATGATGTGGCAATGGAGTCTGCAGTAACCTTCACATTTGACAACCTTGTAGTGATGGACTAAGAATGGAGGACTATTTTATGCAAAATTGAAAATTTCAAGTATGCACTATATTATGAAAGATCTGTGAACTTTTTTCTGATATGGTATGGGGATGAATTGGAGTCAAAAGTATTTTTGAATTTAGATGGCACACCACTTTTTAAAGTTTTGTAGACCAATATCAATAAAAAGGTTGTACTTTTGTGAATTAAGGTTTTCTTTGATGGTTATGATGGGTAACTTTGTAAACTATTTAGAAGTCAAACTTTTGTGAATGGTTATATATAGAGCAATAGTAATCATGTGACTCACATTAAATAAAGCATTATCAAAAATGAACAGGTGCACCTGTCCTGGCTAAGCACTAGGGGTGATTTTAAAGTTTAATTTTCAATTCTGAATTACACGTCTTTGGGTAGGGAGTATAATGAATCCTTTGTTACTAACACTTGAATAATATCTGCAAGAAGAGAGGAGTTAGCTATATTCCAGTTTTGAAGGGAGGTCTAACTGCTTGGCAGAATGATGTACAAAAAACAGGATGGACAAGGATTTTGTAAATGCTTCTTCAGTGACCTTCAGTACTGATTTTTAGGAAACTGAAAATTACTGCAAAAGACTGGAAGATTCTATTCTAATATACTAAACTAGTTGACAAGCTAGACAGAATTCATAATTTTTTCAACAAAATGGTCCCAAATTATTTTTTGTTGTTGGAATTACACTGTGACATTCATAATATCTACTGTGAGAAGAGAGTAGTGGGCATGTATCCTTGTTGGTTTTTAGATACTGCAGATTTATAAACATTGATCATATGTTATATAGTGGCATCTTTTAACAAAAATAAATAAATAAAGGTGAAAAGGTCATGGAAAGATATGATTGTAATAGTACATGGGTGGTCTCTGTAGCCACATGGTTAGCATGTGATGATTTTACATGGCTAAAACAGAGAGAAAGTTAACCCTTTGTATATACAAACATCAATATGATACACAAGATAATAAAAAACACTAATGTTCTCTATAAGTACTCTTTAGAATGTTCTTCTTTTAGGCTTAATGAAGCATAAACTCACTTCACAAATCTATCCATAGCCCGAGACTCCCTGTTGGGTGGGTGGAGAGATGAACTCTCTTCAGCGAGTTCCTTTTTCATGGTGGCCACTAAGACCATGGCATCCACTGCTAAACCTTTGGCCCAGAACTGCTTATCCTCCTGGGAAGATAAAATCTTGTAGATATGGCTTCACTAAAGACAGAGGGGATCAAACCCTTCAAGATAAGAGAAACTCAAGAGCTCTGACAAAATGCAACTGTCCAAAAAAGCGGCAAATGAGATCTGAGGTAATTGGGAGAGAGGGGTTGTGGGTGGAGGTGAAGCTTGAGAGTTTTTGACTGGAGCGAGCTGTGGTAATGGCAGAGGCAGTTCCAATATTGGAACCAAACCCATATGTCAAGGATAAAATGAAGATTGACAATATCAGATTGCAAACATATCTCTCAACTTCTATTATCAAGAATTCCAGGCAAAGCTAAAAATAATACTGAGCAAAGGCCCAAAATCAGGGGCAGTTTTTTTAATATTACAACAATTTGCTTAAAAAGTTAATAGGACAGCAGGTTTGAATTAACATTCATTTTCTGAAAATTAAGAAGTATGAAGCTCTAATGACTGACATTATAGACTGACTATAATTATTTGTGATTTACAGGAAAATCAAAATTTACAAGGGAGAAGGCAAAAATATTGGGAAAAATAATGAATGTTGTGTGAAATCATAGACATTTGAGAGGTATGATAAAGTGCATTAGACTACTTAGCATGGGGATCCAGGCATTCAACCCGAGTTAGAGATATGGAAGTTGGCGGCACAATGTGATAAGTTAAAAGCATCTTCTCTACTTTTACATTGGAAGAGGGTTAGCAGCACTGCAGCAAAGACTCACTCAGTTGTTTTCTGAGACCCCCTTGCTCTGAAGCCACCATCTACCACTGGTAAGATAGCATTTCTGCTCCATCACTAACTATATCTTACCTGCACACTACCCTGGCTTATCAATGTACATGAGATGACTTCTTCCTGAAGAGGAGGCAAGCACCCTGAAATAAGTCTTGACATGTAACTGGGTTTGGCATTATGGTGGAAACAAATGGAACCTCGTTAGGGAGGGTGCCCATAATTGCATAACAGCTGAGTCGCAAAAAAATCTAAAATTTATTCTTCAAATCAACAAATGTCTTTCATTTTTATGTACAGGTAATGACTCATCAGCAAAGTTCCTCACTCTTATTTCTTGAGTAAACATTTTTGCAGTCCTTTTGCTCAACCTTTCTTCACAGTTAATGATCTGAGATGGAGATTTTGGTCCATGCTCATTTGTTTCTTTTCTTAAGAAAAGTTTTTGAGGGTTGAAGTAAAAAAAAGTCACTTTATTTTCTGATTCACTAAGGTTAAAGGAAATATCATTTTTAAATCATCATTGCCATCATTTGCTAAACTGCTTGTCCTTGTGAAGTTAATAACAGAAGCAGCCTGAGCAGGATAGACCAGACCACCACATTCCCAAAAACAGCCCTTGCTGTTGGATCCTCAGAAATTGACATGTAAGCTGAGGGATATAAACCATCCCCTTACTGAGTCTGCTCAGGGACTTCCTCAGAGCTGGTTGCAGTTTGATAAGGTACCTTAAGCACCTTAATTGACTCATCCACTCAACATGGAAGAGCAGGGTATGTAGTCTGAAGACCGTCTAGACTGACAAGCTTCTCACTCCATTAAGAGTGATCCCAGCTACCCTGTGAAGCAACCTAATTTTTGCTGATTGCATCTGAGCTGTTATCCTTTTGGATATTTCCCAAACCACATGACTAACTGTAAGAATGGAAGAAAAACTGAAAAGCAAACTGAGAGTGTCATCCTATGATTCATCTATTAGTTTCACACCACAGTCTGGTGCAATGCCTGTGATCAACTACATTTCTTTGATTCAGCAGACTTGTATTGCCCTAGCTTGTTCACTGTTCTTCAATGGCAGATTGACAGCCACTTTCTCATAATGCACTTAGCTGAGACTATCACTTTACAAACTAATGAGACCTGCATAAAAAGCATTTGCCTCCCACACTCCCTTTACTTTATTATTCTCACTCCAAGGTTAATGCATCTTGGATAAAGCATGATCACTGGCAGGCAATGTAATAACTCGCTTACACTTTCTGTTAGATGCACTGACCTCAGACCACCCACAACTTGCAGTCCTTTAAATATTACTATTTTACTCCAATAAGAAGGGAGCAGTGAAGTATGAACAAATATCAACTTGGGCTATAGTGCCTGAATTGCTGTGACTCAAACTCAGATGATCTGAGCAAGCAGCTTTAAGCTGTGTCTCTGCTGCACATATTAGCTGGTCAGTTTTCTGATCACCTTCTACCTTCATGCATGAACAAGACCCCGAAGGATAATCAAACTTCGCTACCCTAGGTAACTGCTTCCTCCTTATCAAGAAAGAGAAATATCTTCTTTTTCAGGAGATAACTTGTTGTGTCTTTCAGCTTATCCCGTTTAGGGGTCGCTACAGTGGAACTCCGGTCCACTAATGTTTGGTAGTGGATTTTTACGTGCCGAGTTACCATCCCTGACCCACAAACTTCAATGAAGGCACGCTCATTCATGCATGCCTCCACACAGAAGACGCTCTAGCTGAGAATCGAATGGGACAACGTCTTGCTGCGAGGCGACAATGCTACCGCAGCACCACTACTGCGGGATTTTTCAGGAGATAACTATGACTTCTTATTTGGAGCTGCTGATTTTCCTTCTTACCATTTCACACTCGGCAGTCAGTAACACCAGAGCATTCTGGAGGTCATAGTTACTCGAGGCTAACAGAGTAACATAATTTCTAAACAACAATGATTTAAACCTCATATTCTCATACCTAACTTCCAAAACTGGACATTCTCCAAACCATGTATACCCTGTCCATAAATGTCACATGCAGGAGAGTAGTCAAGATACACCCTTAACTGAGTCCTATGTCCACCTTGAATGTATTCAACTTAATGCTGAGAATATGGACATAAATCTCACTCAGGCAGTGGAACCAAATGGCTTGCAGTAGCAGTAGCATCGCTGGAACCCTTTATTGTTATAACACTTCCCCAAGACTTTTCAGGGTACATGGCCTATGGCTTCTCCAAGTTCACAAAAAACATGTTCACTCTAGTAGTGCACTTCTATGTCCTCTCTGATATCCATTCATCCACTGCTCCACAGCCTGGACAGAATCTGAATTGTTCTTCCTGAAACAAAAGCTGGACTTTTATCTATTGTCTCCTTCCCAGCACTCTGCCATATGCTTTCACTTGAAATCTTCACTTCTTCTGAATAAAAGTCTCTGCTGTTGCATGAAGTCTCATTTTTAAGTACCCTGGAATATTCTTTTCCTGGGAGGGTGAGGGAAGTCATCTCTTTCTAAAAGGTGATAGAGGGGTCAAACAGCTGTTACCACAGCAACACAGAAAAAGATATAGGAAAATAATCAAACAGCTGTTACAACACTAAAGCTAGGTGACTCCTTAGAACAAAGTATAATGAGGGAAAAATAGCTGTTTTAACAGCTCATGCCTACCATAAGGCTACTACAGGTGTTATAACAGCTAAAAAAAGTAATGGCTGTCTAAGGTTTCCCCAGTCTCTGGACCTTTTTGCAAATGGGGACCACAGCTCCACTTTCTCAATCCAGTCCCAGCCATTCATATAACCATAAAATACTCAGGGTTAAATCTTCATGTAACACTTTTAGCCAGAAATTAGTACTGCATCTGGGACTGGATCTTTCCATTTAGGAGCTTTTGTTAACAGTGTTTCAATTTCTCTGGCCATTACTTCATCCCATTTCATATCCTGTACATTTGAACTTCTTACTGTTTCTTTTTATTTTATCTATCCATTCAGCATCTTTGTTATGTTCACAGGGCCTATACAGGTATTTCTCCAAAATGTGCCTATTTCTTCCTTTTTTCTGGTGGTGTACACAGTTTTGAATGGTCAGTTTTATGTCATGTGATTCACATTTTAATGTTTAAACTAACTTTGTTCTATTTGTTGTTAATTTTTTTTTCTATATTTAAATATGCAAGTGCTTACCAACTTAAACTAAAATATTCCTACTATCCTCCACAGGGTTCTCATTTTTGGTTTTATTTCCACCCGGAGCAGAATAAGAGATCATTAATTTTCTTGAAACATTATTGTAATAAGAGTTGCACAAAGTACAATTTTAAACTTGTGTTCTATTTCCACAGACAACCCTTGCCAAAATAACTTGACAAATGCTTTTACTTTGTACTTTAGTATTCCAAAATTATTATCCAATATCCTTTCCAGCATCACTTTTGTCAAATGATTTAAGCCTATAAGTTTTCTGTTTTGAACAATACGTTCATATACAGCTTGCTTCCTTTTTAAATGAAAAACAGCATGTCGAGTCATAAATCTCTATGTCATACTAGTTGAGGGCCACTTAGTAAAAAAAAAAAAAAAAAAAAAGCATTGACTATGCAAACTTCTCAGTTTGAATGAACACTGAGATTATACTTGTATAAATTCTGCAATAGTTTACATTGCTAAATGGTCCACCTGTAATAAGTTTTACGTAGGTAAGACAATTAGAACCTTAACACATTGTATATATGAATACTAGTATGCAGTTCAGAAAAAAAAGATGACACAAATGCTTTAACAAAGCACAGTTTGGGGTGTTTATTTTAAAAATATTTTTATTATTTATTGTTAACTATGTAAACATTAGCTTTAGGGTGCTGACTACAATAATCTGTTTGAAGTTAAAGAAATATGATGGCAATTATTGCTAGCTGGTGACAGACCACCTGGTCTTAATGATACCATAAATATTAAATATTACTTGAAAATTTTAAATAGTTATGGACTATATAAATTAGGCTTTTAGTCATAGTTATTTGAGTGTGTCTCTTTATATATATATATATATATATATATATATATATATATATATATATATATATATATACACACCTACATGTATTTAAAATTAAGTAATAATATATGTATTACTTTTATGTTTATTACAGTGTTCTGATTAGTGTTATATTATTGGTTGACATAAATCATGTGACTATATATGACTATTATTTTAAGAGCCTAATGTAGCTTGTTCATTAGTACTGATAAGGTTCCAATTAATAAGAGCAAAAGCAATTAACATTTTATGCTTTGATGTGGTTTAGTTAAATATTTCCTTCCTTGGAGTCATTTGGAGTTTCCATGTGTTTTTAATGTGACTTGGTTAAGTTTGTGAAGTTCTCCCAGTACACACAGTAGTTGTTTTGACATTAGTTTGTAAAAGAACATTTTAGGTAAAGGTATGAGTTAAAAGTCTGTAGATCAGCTTAGAAAATAGAGAGAGAGAAAGAGAGAGAGCACAAGAGGTTGACAAAATGTCTTTAGGTTTCATCGTGAAGTGAGCATAACAGAAGTATTGATGAATTATGACATGGGAGAAGGATGGGAAGAAAGAGAACTAGCTTCAGAGAGTGGTTAGGAAGAATTTAACAAAGGAATTCTATGTTTTATTAGTTTGACGAGGATGGCAAAAAAGAGAGTAGGCTTAGCAGAAAAGTAAGTAGAAAGTGGCCGAGAAGTTTTGTATTTTGTTTGTCTGGTGGTATAACCAATAAAGGATGTTTTACAGTTGCTGAGCTTAATAGATTAGAATAGTCATGTGAATCTAAGGAGAATAGAGGTTATCCATTAGACAAACAGCATGGATAGATAGACCTAATGCTGTGAATATTTTAATTGGTTTTGCATCCAGGCTTAAATATATAAAAACGGATGCACAGCATAACATGACTGTTCAGTAGCAAAAGAGAAATCTTTCTGCACTACATTTGAGGTGTTCACTTGAAATTTTCAAACAGTACCTGTCTAGAGAACTATAGGACTCTCTCACTGAAAGAGCAACAGAAAATGTTTACAGTAAATTCCATCATAGCGTAAATAGCTTTTACTACTTCCCTATGGCATGAGGTGTAGTGTCACATGACTTCATGAAAACAATGTTATGGACCTCTGTCTGTGCTATTCACAGGATTTTTAGTTCAGACTCCTTAGGGATTATTTATGAAGCAGTGACCTTTCTTCTCAACTTCCAGTGCTGTATAAAATGAGTGAGGGAGCAGAAAGAAAGAAGGTGAAATTATTTCAGAAATTATACAAAATAAAGCTTCAACATATTGTTAAAATGTTACCTCTACAGCATATGTTAAAAAATGACATTAGTCTGTGGTATATATAACTCTAGAAGAAAAGAAAAAAATACAAGTGTTTCCATAATGTTAAACATCTAGATATATTCTCAAGCTGATGTAAGACTGCAAAGCACATTTTTAATTGGCACATAACATGCATGTTCTTCAAGAGCTTTAAATTTCACAATTTATGTTATCTTATGACACATTTTTAAAAATATCCTGAATACATTGCAGTTCTCTGATTCATTACATTTGAGTTTGCTAGTAATTTTTGCAGATTGCAGTGCTATCTGTTTTGCACAAAATTTGCGGGAGAGTTTAGCTGTGGAACTTATCTACCATGAGTGCAACTTTATTATTCTTGGTGCCTCTACAGAGCACTGTACAAGCCACTACTGTTGTTTCATATATATATATATATATATATATATATATATATATATATATATATATATATATATATATATATATATATATATATATATATATATATATATATATATATATATATATATATATATATATATATATATATATATCCATTATGGCATCTTTCATTAAGTGTATCATTCACAAAAGACAATTTCCACAAAAATGTAAAAATTAATAAAAATAAAAAAAAATTGCCGAATTAAAAGCCCTCGGTGAAGTAGGAGAGAAGGCAAATTTATAACATTACCCTGCACCTCCTACTTTGTATAACTTAGTTGAAGTTCACATAATATTACAGTGGTTTAGTAGCACTCATGGAAATTATCTTTTGGGGTGCATAGACTTGATAATCCAATAGATGATAATATGTTCCATTTTACTTGTACCTCTGTTTTTCCTAAATTATAAGATATCTTAACTTCTGATAGCATAGTACACACTTTGCTGTAATATTCCCCATGGTCTCTGCAGGAAGGTACAGGACTACTGCAGTAATACTATATAATGACATTATGTGATGCCAGAATCCAGAATAGTTACTTCTGGCACCCTTTAACAGCTGAGCTTCTCTACTTCTCAAAGTGCCAGTGGTGTGGGATGTGAATGATTTACTTCTGTCTTTTTTTTGTTTTTTTTAGAAAACATATTATTTTGTATAAAGAACTACAGCTTATTGCCACTGCAATATTGCAGTAGTGATGGTGGTACTATAAACACCACATGCTTTGTGGTGGATACAGTATCACAGCACTATTATACTAAAAGCATCAGCATTATGTTTCAATAATATGATACATGATATCTGATTTTTTTAAACAACTTTTATTGATTTTAAATAAAACAAACAAACAATCTCATATATTTTAACAGGAAATTGTTCAAAATCAATTGGTACATTGCATAACAGAGAAGAAAACAACTAAAGTATTTACAAACACATTCGCTGACAAACTTTCATTGCTAAATATTTATAACAAATCATGGTATGAGTTATTCTTAACAAGTTCTGTAAATATAAAGTAATTCATGGTGTGATTTACTCTTTTTTTAACAGTTTCTGTAAGTTTACCCTCATATAATAAGCATGAGTTTTTCTAGATGTTTGTGATTTTATAGTCAAAGTCTGTAAGAGACAATAAATCAGTTATACCAATCTTAAACTCAGTGAAGGTCAGAGGGGAATCCGATATCCAATTTCTTGTGATGATCTTTCTGGCCATAGCTAATATTGACCAAAGTAAGGGATATTTTATTTTTTTTTAACACAGCTAGGTACAGGAGTATTGAATAAAACCATAGATCTACTTAATGTGAAATTATCAGTGAATAAGGCTTGTAATAATCTGTCAACTTTCTCCCAATAGATATTCAGTTCAGAGCAATCATAGAACATATGTGCCCATCCTATGTTAGACCCTGACTTACATTTGTTGCGTATATTTTCTTTTTGATTGATTTTATTCATTATCTGAGGTGTGTAAAAGGATATATACAAAAATCTCCATGTATATAATCTCCACTTAAGGGAAAAGGTTGTCTTGCCTACTGATTCCAGTATAATTAATTTATCTTGATCACTGGGATATTTATTAGTAGTTGTTGAATAATAGTTCCAGAAGCTTTCAGGGCACGTATATGTTTCATCTCTGATGATTTTATATATATATATAGGAGAGTTTACCTGAATAAGGGGATTTATGTTGTAATGTTAATTCCAAAAAATCTATTAAGATATGAGAGTCCTGTCTATTTGTGGGTGAAATCAAGCCTAGTTTATTGTTTAGAAATAGTCTAATGGTTTGTATATCTAACCATAAAGATTTGTCCAGTTCAAATTCTTATATTATCAGATCTGTGCTCTTAACTCTTCTATCTGAAATCAACTGAAACCAAAATGTTAGTTCTTTCTGTTTGAGTGAAGAGATTTTATATGGGTCAGAAGTTAACAAGATTTTTTGGGTAAAGGCAATAGGGAACCTAAAAAAAATCCATTCTTTGTAGATAGGGTGGTTATATATAACATTTCTAAAAGTTGTTAGGATATTAAGGATGTAATTTTCTGGATGATTAGGCAAAATATGAGTGGTAAAATGATCTTCTAAAATCCATAACATTGGGTTATTTAATAAATCTATTTTATATGGTTGTAGTTTTGTAATTAATTCTGTACTTATTGCTTCCCAGTACATTTTCCATTTGGCTGAGTAAGAAGTATCTAATAATTGAGTTAGGGTTCATATTATGGAAGAACTTGAATATAGGTTTATATATGGGAAAGCTATACCCCCTTTGTTCCAGCTGTTTAAATGATATTTGAAGGCTATTCTTGGTTTCTTTGGGTACCAGAAAAATGTTATCAACATTGAGTTTAATTTTTTAATTAGTGTTTTGGTGGGTAGTAATATGATAGATTGGATAATATAAAGGATCTTAGGAAGGATTATCATTTTTATAATAGTCTTTCTTCAAATGTAAAAAAATAGTTTTCCATCTCATTAAAAGTGTTTGAATGTTTTCATAACATTTACTGTAATTTAATTGTATTATTGTTTTGATGTCTTTAGCCAGAATGATTCCTAAATACACAATTTAATCAGTATTGTGCTTATATTTATTGTCAATAGCCTTTGTTTTCTTTTTGCTTGAGTATATGGGTAAGATTTTGGTTTTGCCCTCATTGAATGATAAACCTGTCATTTTTTTTTTAAATTCATCAATGGAATCAAATAATGAGGCTAAGGAGGAATCATTTCCTTTTGAGGTTATAAAGACATCATCAACAAAAAGCTGAATTTTGGAGACTGTTTCCTTATTAATTTCTAGCTCTTCTATATTTTTATTTTTCCTTATATTATTAGGCCAAGGTTCCATTATTAGAGAAAATAGTAAAGGAGAAATTGGGCAGCCTTGTTTTGTTCCTTTAACAATGGGTATATTAGTTGAGATAGATGAGCCTATGTTAATAGGGTCTATATTAGATCACCAAATGCTTAGGTAAGTGAATGGTAATTAATCGACCCCGTGTAAGCGAAAGCTTACAAAACCGAACTGTCAGAACAGCGATTTTTTTCCAAGGGAAAATAAAATCGCTGTTCCAACAAAAAAAAAAGTAAGCACATTATAACATAAGATTAAGTGGGGGGCTTCACCCCCACACCCCCCTACTTAAATATACCAACTCCAAGACCACACTACACTGCCAAAAATGGCAAAGTATCGAAGTGGCCAAGCAAATTATTTCCTAGGGAAAGAATTCGCTTACATGCCACTTCGATATTTTGCAGTTTTGGTTTTGTCAGTTCAACCAAGATGCATTCGAAAACATGTGTCTTTGGTCTGCTGATAGGAACCCTTTTAATATATGCTAATGCCCCTTTATATAAGTGTTCTAATAAATCAATAAAATTTTCTTGAGAACTTTAGGCATTCAAGTAAAATAAGCAAATAGTCCCAGTTTATAGAATCGAAGACTGAGTTTATATCCAGACTTATTAGTGTCAGATTTTTTTTTCCTTCTTTGAGAGTAATCAATTAATGCTAATGTTCTTTTAATATTGTCAAATTTGTTTCTATTAACAATAAAGCCTGATTGATCTTGCTCTATTAGATATGGTAGGAATTTTCTTAGTATTTTGGTATAAATATTCATAAACATTTTGTAATCCGCATTCAATAATGAAATAGGTCTGTATGAAGAACAATACTTAGGGTCTTAGGTTTCAAGATGGGTGATATAAATCTATATTTCCAAGAAGGAGGGGTTATGGAGTTATTCTAAACTGTTAAGTACACATTATGAAGTAAAAAAAGAACATTTTTGGGCATAATTTTAAATAATTCAGGTATGATACCATCGTTGCCGAGTGCTTTATTCTGTTTAAGTTTGGTAATTTGATTTTGGATTTCTGAGTATATCTGTTTATCTATAAATTCTGCTTGGTGTTTGTTTAGTATTAATGTTTTTGTTAACAACTTTTTTTTATTTTCTCTTTAGGTTCTGTTTTGACAATATTTTGATTTATGGTAAGAAAATGATCCCTGAATTCGTTTATTATGTCATGTAAGTTAAAGACTTTCTTTTTCTTTTTTAGTGAATATATCTCTTTAATATTATTATGTTTATTCATTCTTTTTGTCTTGTTTTTAAGATTAGGTAGGTGTTTGGGATTTAATGAGAAGGCAAGAAATTTACATTTTTCTAAGCAAATCATGGTTTTATGATGTAATATTTCTCTATATTCTTTATTCAGTTTGTCTATTTCATTTCTGATATTCTTACTGATGAGTTTGTCTCTGTTATTAATCTGCAGTGTGTCTGATCTATCTTGTATCATTTTTAGGTCCTTATCCCATGTTTTCCTTTTATTGAAGTACCATCTATTTATTTGACCATAAAGATATGCTTTTAAATCATCCCATGTATATATGTTTAAAACATTAGGTGAATAATTTGTAGTTATAAAGTTTTGAATTTCTTGTTCTAAGAATACTTGGAAATCTTTAAGCTGTGAAAGGTAAGCCGTGATTCTATTTATTTGTACATTAAATGTTACATTAATAAAAAGTTCAACTACAATGGAGTTATGATCCAATAATGGACAATATATAATTTTAGTTTTAGTTAAATCATTAATTATTTGAGTGGAAAATAATATTCTGTCTATCCTGGAGTATGATTTGTGTCTATTGGAATAAAATGTATATTGTAATGAATTAGGGTCAGCATGTTCTTGAATGTCTTTTAAATTATAAGAGTCAATAAAACTTATTAATTGCTTGGCCTGAGTGGATATTTTCCTTTTCCTTGAAGTGCTGGTATCATGATCTTTTAGGATACAATTGAAGTCCTCTGCCATAATAATATTACCTTTTGACTGGAGGACTACCTGATTTAGACATTGCTTAATTGCATTGACTCCTATGCCTGGTAGCCAATAGATGTTAACTAATGTAAAAATCTTTTTATTTATTTCAACTACAATCAGACAAAGCATCCCTTTATCATCTTGATAAGATTTAATTATTCTTGATGTAGGTAATGATTTGTTCCAAAGTATCGCTACTCCTTTTTTTTTTTTTTTTTTTTTGAATGCTCTGAACTTACTAAAATTGTGTATTTATTAGTGTTTAATGTTTTTATATTTTCCTTTAAAAGATGAGTTTCTTGTAAGAATATCAAGTTATATTTATGTAGGGCTAGATATCTAAATAGACTCCCTCGTTTATTTGGGTTGTTTAGGCCATTATTATTGATACCTTTCAATAAAACTATTCTAAACGTATGAAAGAGTTAGGCGAGTATATGACATATGAATTCCTAGTGAATTTCTTATATTTCCCCCTTCTGTATTATAAATGTTAAGTCTATTGTCCATAAACAAAGCTTTATAGTGAGTAGTGTATGATTTGATATTATTATAATTTGTAGTCTTGTGGGTACTTAATAAAATGGATGTCTGTTGTGAAAGTTCTATGAAGTTAAATAAACATTGCCAATTATTAGGAAAAAATGCTGCATCCAGCCTGGAGTTATAAACTCCCTGTCCAAGAGGCATCAACCCCTTAGAACTATCCCCCTAACAGTAACAGCAGAAAACAGCAACCACTTAAATATGTATAGTACTTAAATTCAGATTATTAGTAGAAAATATTATCTTTTCAAGTGAATTAACTATATATAATGTCATATATGTCATCTATAGTACCACCTGATATTTGGTGTATGTATAAAATGCATGAACATAGATGTAGCCCTCCCCAGCACACACACATTAGATGTGTCAAACTGCAAAGGTATAAGCTTCGTGTTTTGCAGGATCATCAAGGGTTCAAAATGGAGTGTATAATAGTTATAAATAAGACTTTCAGAATGTTCTAACCTATACAAATTTACGTTTAGCCCTGAGATGAGTGGTATACAAAACATATACATATACATATACAACAGCTGGGTATTAATGAAATCTTGATAAATGGAAAGCTGTAAGGCTTACAGATATAACCAGTAAAAAACGGTAACTGGACATCTGAAAATCTAGGTTACTATTAGATTGTCAGGTTTCTATCCTATGCCCATATTTATTTCAGTTGTAATTTTCCGCTCTATCTTTTCCACCTAATATGTTCTACAGTCTACGTATAAGTGATTTGAAAACGAGTAGATTGTTTACATCTGCTAAAAATGAACATGTCTGCACAAGAGCTTCACCAAAATGACAACTGAAGCACAACAGAGCAATTTGCTGATGAACACATCAAAGTTAATCTTGTAAAAGACTATGAATACATTATACTGAGTAACATTAAACATGTATACATAAAGTTATACTTCATTTTTTATATTTTCTCTTTTGCTATTTTAAAAATATTCTAAGAAAAACACATTAACGTAAGAATTATAAACAAACAAATCTGTTTCTAGGAGTAAAATGAGGTCAGGATAGCAACCACACTAACAGAAATATGAAACCATCTTTATGTTTGATCCATTGTTGCATTAATAATTATATAATGGTAAGATATTTATTATCACATTTCACCAAGAAGCTGAAAATGTACATCTAGAAGTGCATTACAGAATGTTACCTACTATTCTGTTTTGATTTGAAGCCCAGTGTTAAAAACACAATGAACGGTGCAGGTGCTTTGATAGCAGGGGCGTACATTAAAAGATATTAACATAACCATACTTGATGCAGTAAAGTGTGAAAGTTGAGCATATCGATTTTACTAACAATGTCTTCAACCAGGTAAATCAGCAAATTAACAGAAAAGCAAATATAAACAAGCAGTTTATGGTATTTGTAACACAGCAAAAGCCTCTTGACATAGTAGCCAAAAAACTCAGGGTATAAAATAAATCAGAAGAATAACAGAGTGAATTAATCTGTCAAAAACATTTCCAATATTGATATTCTTTTGAAGACAGATAAAGCTTGTGTGCAAAGGTGTCATAACGAATATGTAGAGGTAAATATTAGCTTGCACATTAAGCAGTGTACACATCTCTTTTCATTTCATTCTGCAGCAAGAAAAAAGGTGTTTTTTTTCTTCCTTTTTTTTCCTCTTCTTTTTTCCTTCCCCTTCCCTTCCTTCTCTTTTTCCTTCCCTTACCTTTTTAAAATTAGTGCAGCTGCCAATCAACAAAAAATCAAAGGCACCTTTATGGGACACTGAATGACAAAGTTTAGTCAGGAGCTTATAAGGAGAATCAGCACAGAAGCTTTAAAATAAGTGTACATTCATATATTCCACCAGTGTCCTTTAGAGCAAGTTCCCCCCAACAACCACTGACCACTAGACCTCAGTATACAGGACAGCCTGTCAATTAGTATCTAGCCAGCACTTTCGCAAAAAGCATAATATAAATTTATCAATCTGTCTCCTTGGCTGTACCACCCACTGCTGGTTTTAATCCAAGAGTTTTAACAAGCCTGTCCCACTCAGTAAATGTGTACAAGTAGTAAGTCAAGAATCGCTGCCCTACAATATACAAAAGAAATACATCACTGGTCATTAAAGCAATTGGACACTCTGACTGAATTAAATCAGCAAAAATAATTTACTTCAAATTTTTTAGGAAGTCCGTTGGATGAACCTCACTGTGGCTTCTTGTATTTACAAAAAGTAACTTCCTGGTTTGCTTGACTTCTTAATTACATTGCATTCAAGTGACATTAGGAGTTAGGGTTATCACCTGTCCCACTTTGCGAGGGACAGTCCCTCTTTGGGCAGTTGTGTCCTGACAAAAAATTTTAAAAATGACAAATGTCCTGAGATTTTAGGACAAAATTATTTCCTATATTTTATGTAATAGTTGCATAAAGGAGTTATTCTGTATCTAAAATACCTAAATGTTATAAGAAACAGAATAAGCAACTAAAATGCTACACGAATAAGCTTTTATTTAGGCAAAAAAGTTAAGTTCTATCCTTTGTACTGACCATGGGTATGTGTCGGCCTGTAAAATCTGATGTTTGTACTGAAAATGTCCCACTTTGGCCATTTGAAAAGGTGGCAACCCTATAAGGAGTAAAAGTGAGCACAGAGCTTAACAAAGTTCCCACAGAGCTGCCGGAGTTGCAGGGGAAGTATTAGTTCGCGAATGGTCTGTGCAAGGCGATTCAGGGCAGAAGTTGTCAACTAAAAATGTTTCAGCAGGAAAACAAGGAGTGATGTGCTTCTTTTACTATTTTTACAATTTCTTTGACAGAAAACGTAGCTAGTCTGAGAAACACATAGCCTGCACACAGCACGAGCCAAAGTGTCTTGCTGCCACACACATGCACTAAACAATCAAGGCCAATAAGAAATGTACTACAGCAGACAACATAAATCACTAAAACACCTATGACTCTTCTTTTAAACCAGTACAATTATAAAAAATAAATATAAGCAGACAGTGTGACAAAACCTATATATCTGGACTCTAAATGAATGTGCGACCCTGCCGACAAGGCAAACCACCCTTAAGCAAACAGGAAAACAGTTACTCCATCCAAGGACTTACACCAGAGAAATAAATAGAGGGGGAAAGGAAGCAAGCAGAATGGAATACATTTCAAGAAAATAATTTTTTATAAAGGCCCCACACCCTCCTCTATAATCAAGCTGGATTTTATGAATAATATATCATACACAGAATATAGCTACTGCACAATTCAAACCATTTAAAATATGATGTCCCTGTTTTAACCATTTTTAGTGACATTTAATTTAATGAGGAGATTAATAAGTAAAGTAGATGGATAGTTGCCAACATGCCACCCTACCATGCTTTGTTATTTCAATTTCAGGTACAGAATAATAAATACCTTATATAGAAATGTTTGAGTAGTAACATTTTAAGCTTACCTTGAATGTAATTTAGAGAAAAAGATGTTATTTTTGAAATGTAGTATTGATTAATATGAAAAAAAAGAACTGAGTGCCTGTGATAAAAGTAATTTGTTTTTAAGTCTTTTTTTGCTTGTCAGAGGTTTTCCATGTTGTGCTTGAAGCCATTATTTTGAGAGAAGGGCTAGCCCATTCCATTTCTTCTATTTTTTTTCCAGGATTTTATGTTTTTTAACATAAATCAAAGCAGAGTTCAGATCTTCAAATGTCTTGGGACCTTCAGGAAGAAAAATCTTCAGTCTTGCTGGGAACAGGAGATGAGTCTTCACTTGAGCTTTTTTTAGTTATTTTATCAAAGGTAAAAAAATCTTCCTTTTGCAATAACCATTGATGAGTAGTAACTGTCGAAGCGGATTGTTGATTCATTGACTTTTATTGCTGATTTAGCCCATGCAGATTTTAATATTAGTTCTTCATCAGATGAATACAGGAATCTATTATAGATTTTGGTGATTTTTTTTGTTTGTAGCTGATGTAGATAATGACCAGTGGGCTCTCTCTATGCCAAATGATAGGGCTTCTGGAAGGTCAAGAGTTTTAGGTAGCCAAGATGTTAGAAAACTAGTCATGTTGTTCCCTCAATGTTCTTGGGTAGACCAAAGATCCTTAAATGATTTCATCGAGATCTATTTTCCAGATCATCTAGTTTGTTTTGAAGCATGGTACTTTGTTTAAGAAGAAATTCTACGTTATTTTCATTTTCTTTTATCCTACAGTCTATGTCATTCAGTGCTTCCTCGATAACAGAGATTTGTGTTTTTTGCTGTTGCAAGTCTTCGTGCAGTAAGGCCATTTGTTTAGAGCTTCTTTCTTTAAAATTGTCAAGTTTTAAGTCAATTTTGTCAATTTTTGTAGTTAAGGCCTATATATTAATTAATAAAGTTTGGATTTCTTTTTTTAAGGCTGGAGTCTTAACTGTTAGCCTTAGAGAACCTCATGATGTTCTTTTACGATGAGAAGAATATTTCCAAGTAAATATTTGACTGGAAAATCTGCCTTCTTCAAATTTTTTTTTTTTTGATATTGTTGTAGTAAAAGTTATTCTTAAGAAGATTTGATGAAAAATAATTAAAGATTTGAAGTTTCAAGACAAAAATTCCAGAGAATAGAAGTTAACTAAGCGGAGCTGATAAAATCTGTTGCTACTCAGTGTTCATCTTCATGATATCTGATTTTTGACATGCTCATAACAACTGTGATCCAATATGGGGGAATATGTAGCAGTTCACTGTGACATACCTCATGTTCAATGACCCTTGAGTTACTGTGAAACTGCATACGTCATGTTTTTGGGGGCAACAATACAGCACATTACAGAAAATGGTTCTGTAACTCATGCAAGTTAAAAACATGACAGAAGTACATGCTTGTAACAATGATAGAAAGATAAGACTCTCAGAAGTCAGAATGAAAGATATGGAAAAAATAGGTAAACAAAGAACATTATACATATGTATGTATGTATATATATATATATATATATATATATATATATATATATACATGTATATATATATATTTATATATATATATATATATATATATATATATATATATACATACACACACACACACACACACACACACACACACACACACACACACACACACACACACACACACATACAAGAACACTAAACAATTAAAAAAAGGACAGTGAGGGCAAGATCTTCACCACTTCCTTTACCCAGATACCTATATTGTTTGTACATCCAGCATACCCAAGCAAACAGTGATTATTTTATCCATCAGCACTATATCACAGAACATAGGCATTAATGTCGCATTCACTTCTAACCACACCCGCACTGAATATGCATCAGACAAGGAAACAGTCCAAATGAGATAAATATTAATATGTCATTACTGTACCTGTGGTGTGTTGTATTTAGCATCCATCTGTGTGATTGTGGTAAAACAGTTATGTACATTTAGGGCAGAATATACAGATTGTGCAGACAATGTAGGTGCTGTGGTTTGGATGTGGTAAACAGTGTTTTTCACAGTGTCCCATTTATCTACATTTAGCATTTAATATTTTTATATTTCATGACTTGTTGGGACAACAGCATCTGGCTTCAACAGTTTTATAAGTAAACAGTTATCTGATTTCTGCCATTTCCTACTCTCATCCATACCTGCCTTACAGACACAGAAATAGCAACTCTGTAAACTAATGATGCAAGTAAGTAGGAACTACTTTAAGGAAACCATAAACAGATTTAAGCTAAATTAGTGTGTTGACAGAGTTAAGTAAAATAAATGTATCGATTAGTCTTAAGTAATTGGATTTATGACATATTTTTACTTACTAGATTATAATGCACTGACAAATAGTAATACTCGATGGACATTACTTTTAAAAGAAATCAATCTGTTAATGAATTAATTAATTTGTTAAGCTGGTAAGTGGACTGATCTGCAGACCTGTTTCAGCCAAAACTTGGATCAGGGGGCATAAATATTGGCACAATCATTTATAGCACCACATAGCACTCAATGACACAACAGTGTGAGAATGCATGGACACTTTAGAATAAATGCAATTTATAAAGGCTAACACCAAGTGTGCAATCACTGAGACAGGGTGTGTAAAATTATCTAAACAGGAGAATCAGAGAAGCATTTACACAACATACTAATCACCGCATTCCCAAACTGCAAACACTTCTGAAGTAAGCCTGTATGGGTCATTATCCAAGGAAAAGTAATAATCACGTGACTATTTTCAGGGGTGACTCGGTGCCACTCACAGGTTAAGTGACTTGTTTTAACTCATGCAATACACCATTGTAGACTGAGGGAATCTAGCTTAGGCCTACAGGATGAAGCTCTGTTAATCGCTAACAGCCTTACTCCTGAGCTCTAAACTGCCAGACTCTCAGCTCAAAACAGTGCTGGCAATATCTATTCATCATACTGCAGAATGATTACAACAGGTGAAGTAATGATTATTTCTTTGGACAGGTATAATTAAAATTCCATTACTTAAAACTGTACTGTTTAAAGCATTTTCTAAGTGATCCTATTTAATTACAGCTAGTAATTCAGGGTTTTTTGGAACAGAGGATTCCTGTCTGCAGAACATGAGTAGGCTTTGTCCTATTTCAGTTTTTTTTTGTGTGTGTATGTGTGTGTGTGCATTAGATTTTAAAAATAATAGTACTGATTTGCAGTCTATAAATAAAAACATTCTGAGCATGCAGATCCATAAGTTTGATGGAGACGGAGAACAAAGAGGTCTCAAATGACTTGTTTACTTATAAAACACATGGTAAGAGTTATAGTTAGTATTGCCAGTAAAGGGGAAACAGTGTGGTATCCCCCAAAATAAGCACATTTTCCACTGTTTCAACAGAAATATCCATTGGTTGTTAATGCACATACTTTCAAAGTTGAATTAGGCACATGTGAAGAGGTTTGGACTCTGGAAAGAACAAATTATTTTTCCTTAACATCTGCATTCTCATGGGCTCTGTCTGAAGCATTCTGCAAGTTCTGGATAACGTTTTTACTCAGTCTTAGGGGAACATGGCGGCCAAGATGGTGGCTTGAATGCAGCAGACTTTAGTTGTTCTGTACTACTAAAAGGTTTTTGCTCGGGTTTTACTATGAATTTGTTCTGGTCAATGCTAGAATTGAAGGAAAAATGCATTTTGTCTCAGGATCAAATTATGTTATTCAAAAATGAATAGTCAAAAAATTCTGTCAAGATATACATCAACCAACTACTTAAAGGATTTCAGTTTCCAAAACTACTGGACAGAAGTATTTACTTTAGATACTGCTATCCAGGTCTTTAGATATTGCTGTCTAAGTTCATTTACACCTACCTATGATGGAATCATACTGGTACCTGTAGCATAATGACTTGAGTGCATGCGCGATCTAGTTGATTCTGGCTCTAGAAATGCAACTAACAGTTCTCTTCTCCTTCTTCAGCTTGGTTAGAGGGGCATCAGTATATCTTACAAAGTAGTCTGCTATGACAAGAGTCCAGAAAAGTGTGTTTACTTACCTTAGGAGTATAACGTTTGGGGCGCCATTGAGTATGACTTTGTGTGCTGTTAGATGTCATTTTGTCTGAGTGTGTTTGAGCTTCGCAAAGCTCTGTCAACAGAAGGTCTAGGTGATTTTTGTTGTTTAGGAAGAATGCTTTTCAGTACCTCAGCGTAATTTAGTCTATGTGTGTGTTCTGTGCTATATGAGGTGGGTGTTGTGTGCATGTTTTCAACAACCTATTGTGTACTTATGTTTTTTCTTTAAGGATTAAGTGGCTGTTGGTAAACATGAAATAACTGCTACATTGGCAGAAGATATACATATGCACCAAGCTGGCTACAGAGATGTTAGGAAATTGCTTAACTATGCTGCCCAGTTCTTTGATTGGTGAGCTACAAGGTGGTAGCTATTGGGGTTAGAAGCTATTAAGGGTGTTTGTTGGTGCATACTAATAAGGGTGCTTTGCTGTGGGAGATGTCACTAAACAGTGCTAAATTCTACTAACTTTAGTCTTTACATAGAACTGAATTCTACTGAATCTATAGCTATTACCACTCAATGCCCAACCACCTGCTCTAAGCTTGCTGGAGTGCAAGATATTTGCTCTATATTCAAAGCTTTACAGTGTACAGTTTTATGGGCCATTTTATAGGGAAACTTTTTTTCTAAGTGTTTGCTACTGTGCGGGGCACTGCTAACTGCTGCTGCTGCTAGATGGTGGGCCCCTCCAAGCAAATGCACCACATTTATATCAACACTGAAAAAACAGAAAACTAACTAATGAACCCACTGACCAATTAAACAGCTATATTATGAGCCCTTTTGTGTGTTTCATAGATCAGGCAGACCAGACAAACACCTCCTGCCACCAAATGAAGAAATTCAATCTTCCTAATTTAAAAACACAGTAGAAGAGACCTGCAAGTGGAGTGCTACCACAAACCAATTAAACAACTAGCTGGAAATCCCTTGTTGAAGGTGACTTTTAGACAGTCTTACAATAGTAACAGAGAGAGAGAAAGAGAAATGTTTTTACAAAAATATGGTGAAATTCACAAATAAAAGCAGGACACAATAGCAGTCACTCAAGATAACTTAAGCAAGTGCAATTTAGTAATGAAGAAACAAGCTTCTCAAAACTTAACTTTGCCTGGATAGCACTGGATATAAGTAAACACTTCTGAAACACAGGTTAAGATGACAAGCTTTGCTGAGCTCTGGAAAATGAGCAGGAGACAGTATGTAGTAAAGGAGGTTTACTCAAGAACAATACTGGTTTGCTGGGTGGGCACTGAGTATCAAGCATCTATGAAAAACAATGGGTGTGAAGAATACTAAAATAGCGTATACAACGGACAATAGCAATGAAAGAGGTGGGGAGGGAAGGGGCTTTTAAAATCTGATCACAGCAGAGGCCCGAGAAACAGCCTTGTATAACCACAACAGGAAAATGGTGGGAAGGAGCCAATATTGGATCTCTTTCAGAAACTTTAGCTTAAGGTCTGATTGGTGGGTGAGGCAGACACAAAGAACAGAACATAAAGACACTGAGATGCAACTTCTCTGAGCTACATGAGGGATGGGGCAGGTTCAATGAACAGCGAGCAGAAAGGCATTGGAATATAACTTTAAGCAGGTAAATCACAGGACAAAACTGAAATATCAGTAACTTTAACAGTACTGAAGCATGAATCCTGGAGCAGAAAAAAACAATGCTGCTACCATAATTCTACTTCAGTTTAAGGCACTAGACTATGCCAGAGTTTACCTGTAACATGGTTTTGGAAAAAAATGCAGCAATAAGTTACTTAATAAGGCTCAGGTAAGGCAGTAGTTCACAGTTCTGCTACAACTATAAATTAAACTACAAGACTAAGGTCCAGCAGGGTTTAAAATGTAAGCATCTAGCAAACGCCTAGCTTTTACAAGTAACTTTCCTTGTGGACAGAGAAGTGCAGTATATGATGTAGAAACACAATCTTCTCATAACTGCAAATTAAGAAGAAATACGTTTAGCATTAGCCAATCATACCTGCTGTTCTCCCTTCTCCCTATGTGGAAATCAGTATATCAGAACAAACCTTAAGCTATTTTTTATAAACTTTTAAAACCAATTAGGTCTAAAAGAAACTTTCTTTCAAGAAAACTGACTGAATGTGAATCTTTCTGAAATTTGTTAAAGCTTTTATGGATCTAAGAGCTTTTGAAAGTGATCAGAGTCTTTGCATATAGGGCTTCTATCAAGAAGCTCTCATGCTATTCCCTTTGCCTTTTTTTTTTTTTTTTCGGTTGTCCTGGTGGTGGCCCTTAGGCTCCCAAGGTTGATTTAGCTTGATTTGGACACCTACCATTTTGATAGACCTGTGATTTTGGCAACTCCACCTTAACACTGACATGGATTGGTTCAACCCTTATTCATCTGACTGACAAACTGACTAGCCTTTTTATTTAGCACCCAAGCAGCAGTGAGATCCCCTTGTCCACCTTAAGCTTCTTACTCCATGTGCTGGTGGTTGCTTGAACTCCAGTGCTGACAAAGGCATGGCATTAAATCCATAGTGTAATGGATACAGTATGCTTATTACCTAGCATACATCAATACTATGTTATTAGGTTCATAGGTAGTTACTAGGCTATTGGCCCTAGGGCCTATACAAGCCTAGCCAAAAAGGTACCCTGGCTTTCGCCACCCAAGAAAATTATTTTCCTGTGCCCCTGTCGAGCAGAACCACAGAAGTGATCCCCGGGGTGAATTTCCAATTACCCATCCAATCATCAAGATTTTTCTTGAAGAGTGTTAATGAGGAGCTCTGTTTGACATAGATAGGTAGTCTGTTCCAGAGTACAGGAAGTCTCTGGGACAGGAATCTATCCCTCCAGCATGTTCTGTTTATTGTGGTGACAAGGTTTAGGTCCCTAGAACGTTTAGCTCAGAGGGATTGGGATTTCTTTAAGTGGAGCATGTCCAACAGCTCTGGGTTTGACATAGCTTTGCATGTTAGGCAGAGATCGCCTCTGAGTAGGTGATATGCGATGGAGTAAAGCTAGAGTTTTTTGAGATGGTCTTCATAAGGCATCTGTTTGAGGACAGTAATCCTCTTTGTGAGGTATTTTTATGGCCTTTCCAGTTGTTGTAGATGTCTTGTGAGGTACATACCAAAAGGGGCGTTGTACTCTATAATGGGTCTAATGAGTGATGAGTAGAGGGGAACAATGACCTCTTTTTTTCTGGATGAGAAACCTTTTGTAATGAGGTGTGCCAGGTAGAAGGATTTCCTGACCACTGTGGCGATGTGATTATCAAAGGAGAGACTACTGTCCACCTGTGTCCCAAGGTCTCTTATCACACTTTCAGTTTTAAGTAGACTACCGCCTATGTGGTAGTTCATGGGTACAGAGTTTTTACCAAAGGGGATGACAATGCACTTTTTGGCATTGAGCTTGAGACCATGTCTTTGACACCAGGCATCTATCTCAGTGAGGCCCTTTTGTAGGATGTCCACATCGTTAGTAGTTTCGATTATGGCTCCTAGTTTGCAGTCATCTGCAAATTTAGTTAGCCAAAGACCTTCTGTGTTAGCCTGTACTTCAGAGAAGTAGATACCAGACAGGAGAGGACCCAGGACTGAACCCTGTGGTACTCCACTTGTCACTGGTCTGAAGTCTGATTTGGAGTCTGCTACTTTCACAGTGTGGGTTCTGTCAGTAAGCCAGTTGGCAACCCATCTTGTGACATAGGGATTTATACCTAGTTTAGTGAGTGTATCTATAATTCCAGAGTGGGGGATGGTGTCAAATGCCTTGGTGAGATCTAGATAGGCTGTGTGAACCACCTTACCCTCATCTATGGCTTTGGTGACTACTTCAAAGAAGTCTATCAGGTTTAGGAGACATGATCTGCCTTTTACAAACCCAAACTGTGTGGGGTCCAGAGTTTGGAGATCTCCAATGTCTTTGTTTATGAGTTCCATGATGACACGTTCCATGGCCTTGCAGACAAGGCTCGTCAGGCTAATGGGGCGGTAGTTCCCAGGGTCTGTTGTGCCCCCCCCCTTTGTGGAGTGGGATAACTGTTGTGGTGCGCCATTCAATGGGCACAAAACCTGAGGTGAGGCTATGACTGAACATGGCACTTAGGTGGGGTGCCAGTTCATTCTGTAGTTCATGTAGAAGGCAGCCTGTGATTTTGTCAGGTCCCATGGATGCTGTGTTCTTGGCTTTGGCGAGTGAGGTTTTTACCTGTGCAGCCGTGATTACAGGAAATTTACATTCTTCTGGTATAAAGATGGGCCCTTTAAGGGGTGAGAGGGGGGTGAAGTTAGCACTGAACCTATCTGCCAGGATGTTGGCAATATCAGTTGGTTCTGTATATTTAGTGTCATTGTGCTGTAACTCAGAGCAGATCTGAGTGTTGCCATTGAGATTTTTGGCATAGCTATAGAATGCTTTGTGGTTGTCTTTAGAATCAGTGGCAATTTTGTTTTCATAGCTAGCTTTGGAGGATTTTATGAGGGATCTCATCTTCTTACTGAGGCTGACCAGGGAGTTCCTCCAATCGTGGGATTTTACTCTTTTTTGCAACAGTTTCTTTCTTGTGTTGTAGAGTTTGTTTATGCCAGAAGACTACCAGATTGGCTTCCTTCTTTTGGAGGAGAGCATCTTGGTTCTGTTAGGGATAGCACGATCCATGCACTCGTGTAAGTGCTTATAAAGTGCATTTGTGTAGGATTCAGCAGTCGTACCTCTATTGTCCATCTGCATGGGTGTCGTGAAGTTTGCCACTTCTGTCATAAGAAGCGTGAAGTTGGCTTTGGAGAAATTTTTTACGGTTGTTTTCCTAATGGGGGTGGGAGCAGGATGTGGATGTCTAGGGTGATTAGCTTGTGGTCAGCTCTGACCAACGAGGAGCTGACCTCTGGTGTGGAACACCGGTCACCCATGTTGGTGATGACCAGGTCTAGGATATTGCTGCCCCTGGTGGGGGTGTGGATAAGTTGATCCAAGGCGTTGGAATTGATGATTTCCAGAAAACGTTGAGCAAAAGAGTTGGTACATAAGTAGTTTTCCCAGTTAATGGTAGGGTAGTTGAAATCACCCATTATTAGAGTGTTGGGTTGTACCTTAATATTTTCCAGTGTATCAAGAAAAGAGGAGTGGAAATCCTGGGGTGTGGTTGGGGGTCTGTAGCAAGCTACAATCTGGATTGCGGTTTTGCCCAGAGTTAGTTGAACTTGGATAATCTCGGATGCATTATGCTGAGCAACTAGCTTGGAGGTGTGGATATCCTTATGAAATGTATATTAATTTGCTTTATGCATCACACATGAGTAACACATCAAATGGTGGCAGTGCTATCAAACTAACCTAATGCAACCACACTGTGCTACTTCTGGATGGACTCCACTGCTCCTTTTCTGAATCCCATTGCTAGATACTTAACTGTGCTGTCACCAGAGTGAAATACAGACTGGTAATGATCATAGCTCATGGTCATAGACTGAATTTGAGAAATTGGTTATTTAAGAGGCAGTAATAGGATCCTGGATAACTTACAGAGGGAATTTATATTAGTTATCTATAAATTGCAGCCCCCCCCCCCATCATTGAATGATCACATACATCAAATCACTGTCTTGATGATCAGCCACCCAAAAGCACCATACACATCAAAATCCCACCTTCACTAAGCAGCCACATAGACACACACACACACACACACACACACACACACACACACACACACACACACACACACACACACACACACACACACACACACACACACAGTCAAAAAACAACTGAACAAAAACAAAACAACCAAAGAACAAAGGAAGTGTTATTGCAGGGGTTAAACCTTCTCATACCTCTACCACTGATATATAGTTGTTCCAAGACTGCAAAAAGGCAGAGAAAAAGCATGAGATGGTACTGTATAATAAGGGCTGGTTCCTCTCCACCAAGTCTGCACGATTTATTATTCAGCCACTTAAAGTACTGCTCAGTAATCAGTTAATCTGATCAACATCAGTGTTCAATAAACAGCACCTTTGATAAGTGGGACTACTGCTCACTCTCATAACAAGGTGTTCACTTCCAGAAAACAGATGATTATGGTTGGGTCTCCAATCATAACCAGTTTATTATGATTTTGAGACATGGATGTCAAGAAATTCACCTTGAGAGGAAAATATCATTGGTGAATCCTGGCATCCATGTTGAGAACATATAAGTTTAGTTATTATCAAAAACCCAGTCATATTTTTTTTTTGTGCATGGAGCTTTATCCGCTCCATGTGTACCAGTTACAGAAAAAAAGTGTAGAAGCATGAAGTGCTTTACTGGCTTTCAAAGCTGTTAAAGCACAGCACTGTCAGACAGACAGGAGGCAAAATGAAAGTACCCCTCCATAAAAATAATAGCTTTAAAAGCCATTCAATACTTCCAACTCTTGTTTTGTTTGTTTTTAAGCGTGACAGAGCAAAGCATTTAACAGCCTTTAAAAGCTGTTCTACCTTCAGATGGTGTTCTTTGCCAGCCAGCCAGCACTGTCTGCCATTCGTCCCTAGCATGAGATCCAATCTTAACAGCTCTTACACATCCTTAACAAGTTTTTGTTAAGCACTGGTAAGATCAGGTCTTGGGCAAGGAACATCCTTAATGAGTTTATCTTTTTTGCTGATTTTGAGCATGATCACGATGATGCATGCACTACATTAATCACCTGCTTTCCTGCATGTTGTTTCTCATATTATACAATCAGATTCAGTACTGCGAGTGTAATTACAGGTCAGATAGTAGAACGCTTATTTGACTTTAATTCTGTGACATGAGGAATTGTGTTTAAACAACTGCTTTGTATGGGTTAATTAGTCATTTTTACTGAAGAGTCAGACACATTGCTTGGGTCATGAATATTTCATCAATATCTATATATTTTGTTTAGCCTATTTTTCTTAATTTGAAAAGTAATATTCCCTTTAAGCAATTACAAAGTTTTAGGTAATAAAGTGTTAAAATTATTTGTAATTATTTTTTTTCAACTGTAATGCAGATATGACCTATGCTAAACTATGTATTGTGAATATATTTTATGTAGGTGATACAATATGAAATACATTTTGTTTAAGAGAGATAAGAGAGAGTGGGCTGTAAATATATGCTGTACATGAAACTCAGCCATCTGGCTAGTTACCACTGATGCTTTCTGAGAGCACATGTGCTTAGCCTTGCTTGCACAGGTGCAGTTTCCTGTTTTGAGGAAAATGTGCTTTGTATTGATGACAAATAATACTCCCACTAACTGAAAATTGATCAAGAGACTCCAAAACATGTGTAACACAGCTTTTCTACTGTATCAGACACATACAGGAAAAAATTTAAAAAAGTGCACAAAGTTGTGGCTGGATTTGAGAAACCAGTTCAGATAGTGCAGTCTAGACAAGGGCTTTAATATGCTTCATCTATTCTTCAAAAGTTTTCTCAGATGGATGTTGGGTGGCATGCATTTTACTGCTGGCCCTGGCTAGCTGTTAGAAAGGGATCACTAGCAAACCTTTTCATCAGCCCTGGCATTCTTTGTGAATTCAGGAATTAGTGATACATATAACACACCTGCAACCCTGATCTCCTCCTGCTCTATGACTTTATTGCCATATTAACACAGTACATCAAATACCTATTTACCTGTTTTCTTGGTGCATCAGTGGGACTTCTAGACCATAGCATGGGTAGCCAAATTTAAATTTGCCTTCACCAAAGCTCCCCTACGTTTTGTAAAAAAACTGTGAATGTTCTGTGTTACCTTTTTGTAGCTTCTTTACAGAGCAGTGATTTTAACAGTAAGCTGAAAAGATGATTCAAGCTGCTGGTATTGCATATCTAGTAGATTGGAAGATATAAAGAGGTGGATAACTGAAGTTTAATTAGCTGAAGAGAAGGACCTTCACAATTTAGTCTTGTACTGATCACTAGGAAGAAAAAAATAGATATTAGTGGGAGGGGCTCATGAAGATGAATTTACATGAGGGTCACACAACGCAACAGCCACTGGGCTAAAAAACATAACACAGATAAGGAGGTTATACTCAGCTCAACAGTCCTCTCTGGCAACTCTTTCAACCTCTCGTAATCATTTCTCTTACTTAAATAAAATGCTGTAGTCTAGTTCTTTGCACAGTTTAAAAGCAGATAATCCAATTGGCCTCAACAAAAAGGAACATGAGATTTGTTTTCTGCCCTAACATACAAACATTAAAAATCCAAGAAAGTCTTTACATTAAAATAATAGTGTGATGAAATGAATGAAAAAGAAAAGAAATATGTACAACTGAAAAAAAAATCAAAATACCCCAGTTGTCTTTCTTGACAGCTCTCTCAAGAAAACCCTTATATACCTAGATGCAAACTGTATTACACGTGATATGGGACCTTTTAGTTTAATGTGTTCATGGTCACTACCCTGATTAGTTTGTAGGTGTTGCCAAAGTCATTGCACTCATTCCCAAAACAAAGCACAGTAGAATCTATTGCAGTATGTTGTAGAACAATTTACTTTGGTATACAGAAATGTTATTAAAGCTGACAGCACAAAGTGTCATATTCTGCACTTGGGGCTCTCTTTTAAGGGCCACTCGTATGCCATTAATAATAATAAATAGCATATTCAACTGAAATCATGGAAACAGAAATCATGGTGGGTAGTCAACTGAGTTTTAGCAGTAATGTAAAACAAACTGACAGGAAATGTTTCTGTGCAATGAAAACAGTCCTGAGGACAGTGTCATCTAGATACAAAGATGGATTAGTTCTTCACTGGTAAGAATCCAGAGTGAATATTGTTTCAGGTTTTTGAATCTGTTCTGCAATGGAGTTACATAAAGTGGAAGGAATACAAAAGTACTATACCAGACAAATAATTCATTAAAAATATTTCCATACAGTGAAAAACCTGGGTGCTACAACTTGCATTCTGTTTACTATAAAGTCTTTAGATGTGGTCTTATTTGAGCATACAAATGTTTCATGGATGAATTACCAGGGGCTCTAACAGATATGCAGATTCTCAAAAATGACTTAAGGAGAAGGCATTTTCTTCCAGACATGATTAACCAGGGCTTGGAATAAGGTGCTGAAAGAATTAAAAAAACAGTTGAACTCTTCTTTTAAGACCAAATATAAAAGCGAACACAGGATTGGAGAATGGCCTCTATTAAAGCCCTGAGCCCAAAGTCTGCATTGTAACATTGCATGCAGTTCAGTTTTCATGAGCAACTGGACTCACTAACTTTATAATAATAATGCAATGTTGCTTATTATTCCCTGCAGTTTTATGCTAAGGCAGGTACAGAGTGCCTCATCCATTATGTTTAAGGTAGAAAAAGTGCACAGTCCCCATAATAATAATAGTGCAGTTTCTCAAGACTTTAGGTATTCCATGGGATAACTTTTGCTTGCTTTCTTTTCTCTTATTTCTTCTGCTCTCTGTCTGGGCCACCTTGCACTATTTTTTTTTGTTTGTTTTATTTGCTTATTTATATTTAACCTTCATTCCTCCTGACTTTATGATATATAGTACTAACCTTTTTGATGTACATAGATGCATTACACTGCAAGGTGTTGATTGTCATTACTTTACTGTACATGATTTTGCCACCAAACCTATCAACATCTTTGCTCATGAATTCTGGACAAATCCAAAACTAATGAAAGAAAAGGCCCCAAACCAGGGACAGTTATTACTATTACTCTAATTTGCTTAAAAGTTAATAGATCAACAGGTTTTGTATTAACGTGCATTTCCTGAACAATAAGAAGTAGGTAATTCTATTTACCTGGTATTATTGACTGACTGTAATATTTACAGATTTACCATAAAATCAAACATTTTATGATGGCAGGGCAAAACTATGAGCAAAATCAAGACCATTCTGCAAGTTTTCAGACACTTGGGTGGTTTGGTCTCCACTTCTGTTTACCATGATCCCCTACTACTCCATTATTTTATCCAGTTTATGTACTGCTTGCTTCTTGATGTACAGTGTTTGCATCTGAAGTTTCTGTGATGTTTTATAAACTCTGATAAATCTGATTACCTTTTAATCGTATTTAGGTGCTGAAGGTGCAAATGATCTGCAGTCCTTCTCTCCAGGTAGAAAGGCTTGTAAGGATGCTGTCTACCACCAGATCCTGGTCCTCTGTCTCTAAACAAACCCTTCTAGGCTTTATGCAGTATAGTGAGTAAAAAAACGCATCATTTTTATGGCAGAACACCACCTGAGACCAGTTTTGTTTTCTTTAGGCCTATACCCCTTGGATCTCTGCCTACCACAAGTGACCAGCAGATAAGCTGCAACCATCCATGTTCACTCCTAGTGCTGTTTATCCTTCCTAACCCACTTTTTGTAACACTCCTACATCAATAGACCTCCAGCAGCAATCTGTCAGCTTGCTTTCCCTGACTTTGGTCAGGTCAATGGAGTGCAGAACCCAGGACTAGTCCATCAACTGGGAGCTTAAATTTGCCAACACAGATGGTGGAATCAGCTAGATGATCCATGCCACCTCACTACCCCAAACACTCTCCTACTTTAAGGTGCTCTGCCATGTATAGTCTCATATTCCTTACTGTCAGTTTAGGTTGAGCTGACCACACATTTTGACTAGGTTATCAGGTTGTAAGCACTGCATACCCATTGTGACATCACTTCCTTCAAGGATAACCCATCTTCACTTTGACCTGTGCATAACTGTCAACTTGAATATGGCATTGTTGTTATCATACATTTCTGCCAAAAGTTGCATTCATCCTGTAATGTACCAGAATCAGACCCTGAGCTATGCCATGCATGAAATAATTTCTAATATTCTTTTGAGAAAATTACTCCTTTCGATAGTTGATATTACAAAGGGGAGAATTAATGTTCAAGGAGAAGAGAGATTACTCCAGCATGGAGTCCATGTACCAAGTCTGAAATCCTTTACTGAAGCTTTCATTTCCTTTCTGTAGGTTAATAAGCAATAAAAATAAAATACAGTTAATAAAAATAACATAACTAAAGCAAGTAACTGCAGCAGCAGTTATAAGGGCCTGTGTGTGTGTGTGTGTGTGTGTGTGTGTGTGTGTGTGTGTGTGTGTGTGTGTGTGTGTGTGTGTGTGTGTGTGTGTGTGTGTGTGATGTTCGTTCATGCATGTGTATCTTGTATCGGTATGGACTGTGACAGGAAGCTAAAATACATTATATAGTAATCACTGAGACATCTGATTTGTTTATAGACAACAAAATACATATATCTATGTGCGTGCGTGTGTGTGTGTGTGTGTGTGTGTGTGTGTGTGTGTGTGTGTGTGTGTGTGTGTGTGTGTGATGTTCTTTTGTGCATGTGTATCATGTATTGGTATGGACTGTGTCTGAGAGGAAGCTAAAATACACTATGGTGGCACTTATTTATGCATGTAATCATTGGGATATCTGAACTCTGCATAGTTAAAGTAAATATATATATATATATATATATATATATATATATATATATATATATATATATATGTATGTTTGTGTGTATGTCTACATGTACAAGTATGTGTGTGTCTGTGTGTGTCTGTCTCTATGCATGTGGGATGTTGTAATGCTTTGCAGTATATGTGTCTCAAAGTGTGTGTGTGTGTGTGTGTGTGTGTGTGTGTGTGTGTGTGTGTGTGTGTGTGTGTGTGTGTGTGTTTGTGTGTGTGTATATAGATAGATCTATATATAGATATGTGAGTTTTTCTATATGTGTGAGAGACTGTGCCTCTTTCTACCTCTGTATCTATCTATAAGATTGTGTGGGTGTGTCTGTCTGTCTGTCTATGTGCTTATTTGCAGAAATTATTAAATACTTACATAACCTATATTTTGGATATTAAATACTTCCCCCAACAACAGTTACATATTCTACACCAACTTTAAGCAAAGTAGCTATTTTCCATCAGAAATATTAAGTATATACAAATAATAAAACAAGTACCAACAAATCCAACAGGTATCCTATTTTCTATGCACAATATTGCACTCAAGGGTGGGCAATATAGATAAATAACTAACTTTTCAGGGGTGTGGAGGCCCTCCATCTGCTGTGTCAGGCCTCCCAACAGCACTGGGTGGTCTGTTACCTCCCTATAATGCTCACTCTGTTGGACATTATCACTTGCTTATTTCTGCAAAAGCAAACACCTAGCAGCACTGTGCTCATTAGTTCTGTGCAGTGACACACAGCCTAACCCAAAAGCTATACCTGAAAATTTCATGCTACCCAATCATCTGCTCAAGTTCTGAACAATACCACTCTGTAAACTGGTGCATGTGAATTTCTGTGGCTTCTGCAATAAACTACAATTCCTATAAAGATGCACTTGCCAGTACCATCTTGATATTTTCCAGTTACTGAAACCTATCTGTAGTTATATGTAGTGAATTTAAAAATACTCAGGTTAAGGGCTTATTCACAAGGGTGGAACAATATAGAAGTTCTGGTGGGGTGACTATCATTTACTGTGGCACTATGCCGTACTGAACAACATCCTTGCAACATTCATACACTGTGCGTGTAGAGGCCCAGTAATACTCTCAATACACATTAACAAGGGCTAAACCTGGTGTGTATCTATGAACCTCCATATTCCCCAAGGGGTACTGCAGAAAATGCTGCTTAATGGCTGCCCACAAACACAGAACAGGAACTCATGATCCCAGAGGACCAAAGCATTGATGCATGCTTGCCATAGACCATTGCTCTCACCATCTCATGTGTTTCTATTGGCCCAATTAATTGAACTAGCTAGCAGAATCATCTGGCACAAACAGAAAGCTGGAATAGCTTCCGACATCTATAGCTAAAAACACTGCAGTAAGTGAAGTGATATCTGACACTATCAGGGATCACCTCAAAATGTTTGCTTGCCATTGTAAAGGCAAAATCCACAAAGCAGTACAGTACAAATTCTCATAGCACCAAAATATTTAATATTAACTGTCTCAGTGGTATACTAACAGAATTTATCAGACTCACTTCATTTTCCTCTACCTGAACTAATTAACTTCTCTGTCAAGTATTTCACTAGCCTGTTCCTGCAGATAACTGACAGCAATGAAAATGTTGAATGTGTCAAGCCCTTTCTTCAATCACATCGAAATAAAAGTTCAAATTGTAATGAGAAAGAAAAAAAATTGGAGGAATGACTATCATAAAAGTGGAATCACAGTACTCCTAAAGTACTGATAGAGGAATAGTTCAAGGCTGTTGTGTGTTGAAGTTAATCATATCTTATTCTTAATCAAATTCTAATAGTTCAAGGCTAAGTGTTGAATTTAATCATATCTTGGTCTTCTTAGACAAAACTAGTAGACAAACCAGAAGGTTCTAAACAAGTAACGACTAAGCTCTCAGTCTACTAGATCTAAAGCCAGCACTTGGGTTAGTTAAAATACTGTTACAAAAACTCATTCCAGCTCAGGAATAAGTGATAACCTACCTTCACTCCCTCAACACACACACGTGCACACTTAAAAATAAGTAGTACTATTTGTTTTACTTTACTATTGATATGCAACTATTACTAATTTCTCCATCCTTGTAAAAAATTTCCCAGAAATCTGAAAATCAGCAGTTATTGCCTCCCAGCCAACATAGTGGATATAAACAATCTTTTATCAGTGTTAGGCCTGCTGCTCTCTTATACATTATTTCAAAGATGACATCTACTTAGTTTCATAGGTTCATAGGTGTTTACTAAGCTAACGACCACAAGGGCCTTTATAAGCCTAACCATGCATCCAAATCTCTGACAAGTTCTGATATCCTTCATAAGTGTAAGCATGGGCCTGGGAGATGAACCATTTACAGGTTACCTGTGTCCATTAGAGACATAGCTGCCAAACCAGGGATGAATTATCCGGTTTCACATCCAATTGTCCAACTTGCACTTGAATTGGATTAGGGAGGAACTCTGCTTTGCATGGATAGGGAGCCTGTTCCATAGATGGGGTAGTCTCTGGGATACATACATATCTCTCCAGCAGATCCTATTAATATCACAGGCAAGGTTTAAGTCTTTAGAATGGGTAATTCTGGTACTGTTTGTTTTGTGGATATGCAGGAAGTCCATCAGAGTGGTTTCTGACAATGCCCTGTTTGTCAGGCATAGATCTCTCCTCAAAAGCCTGTATGAGACAGAATACAGGGATACAGCCTTGAGGTGGTCTGCATAGGACATATTACTTATGCCCTGTATTCTTTTAGTGAAGAACCTGTGTGGATGTTCCAGTTGTTGGATATGCCTGGTTAGGTACATACCAAAGGGGGCATTGTACTCAATGATAGGCCTGATGAATGCCAAATACAGTGCAACAATGACTTCCCTGGACTTATATGCCACACTTTTGTTTATAAGTTGCATAACATAGAATGATTTCCTGATCACTGTATTCACGTGATGATCAAAGGCCAGATTACTATATATGTGTGTCCCTAAGTCCCTGACTACTGGGTCAGCTCTAAGGTGTGTGTTGTCAATATGATAGTTACCAGGGATCGATTACTTCCCAAAGGAAACTATTATGCATTTCTTGACATTTAGTTTTAGTACATGACTCTGACACCAGTTGTTTGTCTTTGTCAGCCCCTCCTGGAGAACATTTGTGTCAGTGTGAGATTCAATGACAGGTGCTAATTTGCAATCATCTGCAAATTTAGTCAGCCAGAGACAAGTGACATTGGCCTTGACTTCTGATAAGTAAATGCCAAAAAGGAGCGGCCCAAGGACTGATCCCTGAGGGAAACCACTTGTGATTGTCCTCTTTGTAGAAGTGAACTCCCCAATTCTAACTTCCTGGGTCCTGTGTGTGAGCCAGTTGGCTATCCACCGGGTGACATACGGGTTTGTACCTAACCTCCTGAGTTTGTCAACAATGCCCGAGTGGGGTATTGTGTCAAATGCCTTGGCCAGGTCAAGGTAGGCAGTGTGAATGATTTTGCACTCATCCATTGCTTTGGTGACCTACTCAAAGAAGTCCACCAGGTTGAGTAGGCATGATCTGCCCTTGACGAAACCCAACTGGGTTGGGTCCAGTGTCTGGAGGTTTACTATATCTCTACTGATCATCTCTGTGACAAATGTGCCCTGGCCCAGCAATCAAGGAGCCTCAATCCTCACCACTAACACCAGGCAGATCATCTCCTAGAAGAGGAAAGGATAACTAATACACACAGTAAAGTACAATTTCCCTTAAGTGCACACAGAGATCACAGTCAAGTCTGGGGCTGGCTGCTCCCTTGCTCACCAGGTCCCCAATAAGACTCCCCACTGGCACAGCTATAGGGTCCACATCTCAGCCTAACTGGGCAAGCTAGAACCTCCAGTACCCTCTCTGTTCAACCAGCGCTTCATGTCCCTGCCCAAGTAGCTGACATAACACACACATACTTAGAGATAAGCATTTATACAACTTTACAGACACTCCTCGGAAAGGCTGACACAGATTCTCTAGCTGTGCCACTTTACCCAGACTATACGGTAGTAATTACTGCCACCACCCAGTTAATAATATCAGCTATTAAAAGGTCCTTAAAATGGTGTCCAATTATTGCTGTTCAATATTAATATCCAGTGGTAATGTGACTATACAGTCTAAGGCTTATTGGAAGGGCTTAGACAGTAAACTCTATAAATATATAATGTACTCTAAAGCATACTTCATCTCTACACAAAGCAGCCACAGGTAGAAGGTTTTAAAAATATTTAATAATAAATAATTACAACACAAGACAAATCTACTACACCACAGAGATATATAAGAGTTCACAGATCACACAGAAACTTAAAATAATACAGTAGGACATGTCTGGTTTCAAAGAAAAATACCTAATTAATCTTTACTAGCTTTAACTATTCCTACAAGATATCACAGTGCTAAAAACTTACATGTGAGCATAAGCAGAGTGCTGATAAGTTAGATGTCCAGATCAAAATGCCCCAGGTCTCTTGTGAGAAATAGTATTTAAACATTACTAACAAACATGTCTCTAAGGCACTCCCAAAATTACATAATTTTTGACACTTAGGTTTTCCCAGTATTCATATTGCATCATCTTAACACCTGGTCTGAGTTCTCAGGCCACAAACTGCATTATTTAGCAATTGCACAGAAACTTACAATAGAAGACATTTCACATGTATATACTAACAGAAACTAAACCCATAAAGCACCTTCCACATCTAATTCTAGTCATAAACTTTAGCCTTAAAACAATGGGCATGAAATCTCCCTCCAGCTGCCCTCGGGCCAAATTCTAGCATGAAAGGATACAACATGCTTCACTGGGCCAGAAGAGTGCAATGTTGTCACATATTTTGCAGTTCCACATTTCACAATGTTTTCCTACATTTAAAAACACAAGCCTGTATTTTACATTTATTTATACATTTGATAGAATTATATATTAAATTCTATTTGACTAGGCTGGCAGCCTTCACCCATATCTCCCCAATCGTCACATCTCTTCCCCCCCCGGGGAACTCAAGCAAGTTTTTCAAGTGCCCCTTGAGAAACATCGCTTGAAAATGTCAGGTCTATCTGGGTGTACCTCACCCCATTCCCTGTCTTGAGAGCACATATGCATTGGCATTGCTACCCCCACTGCGGTGCTGCACTGATATATCATATGCTTGCAACCCCAGACTCCATCTTAGCAACTTGGCATTTTGCTGACTGGCTCTGTTTAACCATGTTAGAGGGCTGTGATCTGTCATCACAGTGAAGTTTCTTCCATACAGATAAGGCTGAAGTTTTTGTAGTGCCCACACTATGGCTAGACATTCCTTTTCTACCGCTGCATAGCCTTCCTCCCTGGGTTGGCGCCTATGACTGAGATAAACCACTGGGTGCTCTTCTCCCTCTGAAAAAATCTGACTAAGTACAGCCCCCACCCCATAGTTTGAAGCATCCACCTGCACAACAAATTCTTTGCTATAGTCTGGACTAGTTAACACAGGGGGTCCTCCCAAAGCTTCCTTAAGCTTCTGAAATGCCTGCTCACATGCTGGGATCCACACTACCTTATCTGGCCTGTTCTTCCTTGTCAGGTCTGTGAGCAGAGCAGCTATGGTACTATAATTGGGAACAAGCATTCTGTAGTACCCGGCTGCCCCTAAGAATGCCCTCACCTGCTTTTTGGTAACAGGTGCAGGCCATGCCTGAATAGCTTCCACTTTGGCAGGTTCTGGCCTTATCTTACCACTCACCACTCTACGTCCTAGGTAGGAGACCTCTGCCATACCCACCTGACATTTGCTCGGCTTAATGGTCAACCCTGTCCTCTGTAGTCTTCCCAGCACCTTCCTGACATGCTGAAGTGCTCTTGCCAGGAATGGCTGTAGATAGCAATATCATCCATGTCAGCAAGGGCAAACCCTCCTGCTCCTGCTAAGATATGATCTACCAGCCTCTGGAAAGTCGCTAGGGCATTCTTCATCCCAAAGGGCATCTTTGTGAACTCATACAAGCCAAAAGGAGTCACAAAGGCTGACTTCTCTCTAGCATTGGGAGTTAAGGGCACCTGCCAGTAACCCTTAGTAGAATCAATGGTTGTAAGATACTTAGCCCCATCCAGCTGCTCTAGAGCCTCATCTGTCCTAGGCATGGGGTAAGCATCTGATTCTGTGTGACTATTTAACTTCCTGTAATCCACACAGAACCTGGTGCTGCCATCATTCTTTGGCACCAACACCACTGGTGAGGCCCAGGGACTGTTGGACTCTTGAATCACCCCTAGTTCCAACATCTCCTGTACCTCTTCCCTCAGAGTCTGTTTGACTCTCTCAGGCACCCTATAAGGGGCCTGCCTGATAGGCCTTTGGGGTCCTGTATCCACCTGGTGCTGCACCAGGTGGGTGCTCCCTGGTTTCCCGGTAAACATGCCCACAGACTCCTGCAACACTGCTCAGATTTCTCGAACCTAGGTAGGAGATAGCTGTTGGGACATTGCTACCCCTTCCAATGAGGTGTCAGCCCGAGCCTCACTGAGATCAGTCCCCATATCTCCCTCAGACTCCTCCTGCAATCCACTGCAAATGCTCAGCACAAGGGCCTCCTTATCATGGTAAGGTTTCATCATGTTAACATGGTACAATTTGTGCCCCTGCTGTCTGCCTAGCACTTTCACCATGTAGTTAACATCACATACCTTTCTTACCACCTTGTAGGGTCCCTCCCAAGCTGCTTGCAACTTGTGTCTGACAGGAATGAGAACCATCACCTGCTGCCCTACAGCATACTCTCTAGCTCGAGCATTTATGTCATACCACACCTTTTTCTGTTGTTGGGCTTCTGCCAAGTTCTCCTGGGCCAGGCCCATGAGTTCCCTGAGCCTTGTCCTGAGGTTCAGGACATATGCCACAACAGACTCCTTGTGAGATTCACACTCACCTTCCCACTCATCTCAAATTAAATCTAGAGGTCCCCTCACCCTATGCCCATACAGCAACTCAAAGGGTGAAAAACCTGTGGATTCCTGGAGAACCTCTCTGTAAGCAAACAACAAATGGGGCAAATATTTGTCCCAATCCCTCTTAAACTGACCTGCAAATGCCCGTAGCATTGACTTGATTGTAGAATTTAACCTCACAACAAGACCATTGGTCTGGGGATGGTAGGGGATGGTTTTCTTGTGCTTCACCCCACAGGACCTCTACAGACAAGCCAGCAGGTCTGACATAAAATTGGCACCTCTGTCAGACAGTATTTCCTTTGGGAAACCTACCCTGCTCAAAATCTCTAGCAAAGCATTTGCCACCTTCTCGGTCTCAATAGAGGACAAAGCCACTGCCTCAGGGTATCGTGTAGCATAATCTACAATCACTAGGATATACTTTTTCCCTGTGGAACTTAGGGTACTCAGAGGACCACAATATCCATAGCTACCCTCTGAAATGGCTCCTCAGTCACAGGCAAAGGCATCAAAGGAGCTCTCACCTTGTGTCCTGCCTTGCCTACCTTTTGGCACTGCTCACAGGTCCTGCAGTACCCTGTTACATCTCTGGAAATTCCAGGCCAATAGAAGTTTTGCATAATATGCCTCTTTGTATGTTTTATGCTCATATGACCTGCAAAGGGAATATCATGGGCTATGGCTAGAAGTGCCATAAGGTAAGCTCTAGGCACTACCAACTGCTGTACTCTCTCACCTTCTAGCCCTCCCTCAGGGGTCCACTCTCTGTACAGTAACCCTTTATTCCAGTATACAGATTCCTCCTTCCCTTGAGAATCAGGTGCCTCCCTAGCTACCTGCCTCAGGCCTTGCAATGTAGGGTCTGAGAGCTGAGCCTGTCTCAAGTCTCTCCTTGTAACCCTTCCCAGCTCCCCTTCCACTGGAAGTCTGGCATCCTCTGACAGCGGTGCCTCACTGTCAGCCTGGGTACTACTACTCACCTCTACCTTTGCAGTTACCCTGTCCAAGGGAATATCAGTACCCGCAAGCAGCTATGGCTCACATTCAGTCTCACTGCTACAGCGTAGCTCACTCCCTGAAGTAACCACCTCACCAGTCCTGGCTACAAGTATGCAGTCTTTCTGTGTCTCCCCCAGGCTACCAGACCCACATGCTTGTCTCCTAGCCTCCCTGCATTTAACTGCGTAAGTACATGGTACTACCTCATCCAAATACTTCCCTCTCAAGACATCTGCAGGATGGTAGTTCCATACCCCTGTTGTCTCAAGACAACCCACTATTGGCATTTTGTCTTTACCACTTACTGCCTCTTTCACCTTTGGTTCCCCACCTTGCCTCCGTGGACACCTGTATGCCACATGGCCCCATTGATTGTATTCAAAACATTTAACCCTAGCTCCTGAACGTGTACCTGGACTAGTGGCTTCCCCTGCTACTGGCAGAGTCTGTTGGGGCAGTCTGTGCTGCCCACCATGGGTTTCTTTACTCCCATGAGCAGTACTGGCTGTCCCTTTCCTGTGCAGGGATGCCCTGCTTGCTAGGTATAGGTCTCCCTTCTTCCCCAACTCCTCTGAAGTAGCACAGTGTCTATCAGCTAACCAGATCTTCATGTCCTCAGGCAAAGTTCTAAGGGCTTGTTCCCTTACCAAAAGGTCTGCCAGCCCTTCAAAAGTGGTGACCTGACATCCACTCACCCAGCTATGAAAATAAGTGCTCAGTTCAACAACATATTCACATACATTTTCATCTGCCTTGCATCTATGCTCACAAAACTTTTTCCTTATACATTTCAGGTGTTGGCTTAAAACAGTCTAACAAATGTCTTTTTACAGCAGTATAATCAAAACAGTCAGTGTCATGCATTTTTGCTAAAGAGGTTACAGCTTTACCATGGAGTAAGGGGGGAAGGAACCATACCCATAGCCTTTGGTCAACTTCATACTGTTTACATACCCACTCAAACATATGAATGAAGCTATCAAAATGATACCCCTCTTTAAACTGTTGAAGAAATTTACTGACCTTTAGTGATTACCACATTACCTCCATGACTCTGGCAAAGAGTCAGCATTTCCCTCTCATGCTTTCTCTGCCGTTCCTGTTCTTCAGCTTCTAGGCTCCTCATTCTCTTGGCTGCTTCTAGTTCCATATGCCTGGCCTCCAACTCAAGTCTCTTTAGCTCCAGCTGGATTTTTAAGTCCACTGCAGAAAGGTTGAGCTGTCCATTCTCCGAGGATATTGTATCTCCACTGCCAGTCTGATTATCCTCCAGGCTGCTGTTTTCTGAAGCAGCTGTAACCAAGGCTGCAATCAGGTCTGCTTTAGTCAGGTTTCCATGTACCATCCCCCTAGCCTGGCACATCTCGGCCAGCTGGCTCCTTGTCAGCTTTCCATACTCTTCTGCTGACATGCTGCCTGCTCACCCTGACTAACACTAAGCTAACAAAAGAAATAAACAATTGTGATCTGAACTCTTGGTATACACTGCGTGGCTGTTTTAGAGTACAAAACACTTTTAGAGATCACTGTACATAAGCTACAGGAATTCGCTCTACCACACCACTACAAACCAATTAGTATGTGAAGTAGATCCCACCACTGCCAAACACTTGTGATGACCATGCCCTGGTCCAGCAGTCAAGGAGCCTCAATTCTCACCACTAACACCAGGCAGGTCGTCTCCTAGGAGAGGAAAGGATAACTAATACACACAGTAAAGTACAATTTCCCTTAAGTGCACACAGAGATCACAGTCAGTCTGGGGCTGGCTGCTCCCTTGCTCACCAGGTCCCCAATAAGACTCCCCACTGGCACAGCTATAGGGTCCAGGTCTCAGCCTAACTGGGCAAGCTAGAACCTCCAGTACCCTCTCTGTTCAACCAGCGCTTCGTGTCCCTGCCCAAGTAGCTGACACAACACACACACACATTTTGAGATAAGTATTTATACAACTTCACAGACACTCCTGGAAAAGGCTGACACAGATTCTCCAGCTGTGCCCCTTTACCCAAACTATACAGTAGTAACTACTGCCACCATATTAGTGAGGACTAGATCCAGTATGGTTGCACCACTGGTTGGTGTATTGACTGTCTGGTCCATGGAGTTTGTGTTTACAAAATCATGTACATTTTATGTTGGATATGATTCTCAGTTAATAGTCTGGTAATTAAAGTCACCCATGAATATGGTATTGGGTTGGATGGTTAGTGTTTCTAATAAGTTTAAATACATGGTATGGGTTTCCTGGGTCATACAGGGGGACCTATAGCTTGCAAGGAAGTGGTATTGGATTTTACCTATTGCGATTTGAACATGGAAAAGCTCAAGTGCATTGTCCTGTTTGACCAGCCTTGAAATATATTCATTTGAGATGTAAACAGAGACACCTCCACCTTTAGTCCCTGCCTGTGAAGTAGCTGGTCTAAATGTGTGGAAGGCGTTATAACCGTGAGGAGAGGTGCAGACCATCCCTGGCAAAGCAGCGTGGTCTGTTGACCATCTCCTTCCATGCTGACAAATATTGCACCCCTTAGAATGACACCGGAAACTAAGCCTATTCTTAAAGTCAATCACTCCTACAGAATTTTCAAGAAGACATCCTTCATGATCAGTTAGTTTCAATTTAATTCCACATTTAAAACACACTCAGGCATTCGTCTTCAGTCATGCATACAACCTTACAATCACCATTCCACATACTGGGGGGAATTCAACAAACAATTTTTACAGTGTGCGTGTCATGGCACAATGCACCCATGGGAGCAGCAAGTTTTAGATTCAGTTACCTCAAAATTTTCGTGGCATGCAAATTTCAGCATAAGTAGTTGAAATTTCTGCTAATGAAACAAACCAACACAACTGAGCAATCCAACAACCTAAAGGTAAACCATGTAGGCTCCATGTACGTGGAAAATTTCCACGTACAGGAGCCTGCACAGAAACAGGGGCAATAAAAAATATAGAAATTTGGAGAAAACTGACCTTAACAGATAACAGCACACATATTTTGGCCTAAATACACACTGTGGATGGTAGAACAACAGTCATTGAAATAAAATGTAATTTTTACTGTCCTGACATAAATGCACCTTTGGTCCCCCAACCCCACCTAAATAATAAACATGTACATAATGCAGGCTTTCCAAGATTTAAAATTGATACAACATATTGTTATAATGTAATGTAAGGATGTATAGGCAGAGTAATACCCTGCCTTGTGTTTACAACATTGTGCTCCCATGCAGTTGCTCTGCTTACACAGCTACTAACCGTGTAGAATCCAGGCTGTCAGCAAGGTAATTATTCAAATATGGCCAAAAGCCAGTAGAGTTATTGAATCATCAAAACCAGTAACCATGTAGGGATGATCAGTTCATGTAGAGATCTACATGGTGTTTATGTTTCCAATGGATGTCAACAATGAGTGATGACATCAGGGAGATGTATCAGCTTCCATTTTTTTTTTTTATGTCAATATGTTTGTGCGTTGCTGCACTTAACGCACCAATGGGAAATGGAGCAATAAAAGGCTTGTTATGTAATTATTCATGTGGCAGCACCTATATGCATAGGGCTACAGTGCTGATGGTCCTGGGTTTGAGTATAGGATGTACAAGCTTATCTTCAAGTTTTTTGTTGCATGTTTTTGAACAGGATAACAGAGATAAAAATCATACATTTTGCTTATTTTTACCTTATTTATGCGACATTACATGGGGTTGCACAAAGCTGCACATAGCCCACTATTGAGCACTCAAGCAGGAGTTTTAATTAATGCTAATTACAGCCTAAGCAGGTGGACTACATCTTAATTACCCAATCCAACATGGTGGACCTACTCAGAAAAAGTATAAAGTATCCATATAGCCTATATTCTTATTTTCCCTCGCTACTTCAATAACATTGGAGAAGAGACTTGGAAATTTTAACTGAGATAATGCTAGGGGTTGCTGCAGCTATTCTACATCTGCGTGTACTAGAGGCTGAAGTCAATGCTGCTGCTGGTGCTGCTGACAATAGGCCTAGGCTGAGAAGGAGAAGAGTGTTCAGGCCGAGTGTAACTTTCTAGGTGCTACATGAGCTGGAGATTGTACAGCACTACAGAGTTGCCAGGGACACAATACAAGAACTCTGTGAGCTCTGCCGCCCTCAACTCCGTGCCAGAGCCAATCGTGGGGAACCCATCCCAGTGTAAACTAAGGTATGCATAGCCCTTAGAATATTAGCTACAAGTACTTGTCAAAGACCAACTAGAGACATGATGGGTGTGTCACAGGTATCAGCATCCAGGATCCTCCAACAGTTCCTGTATGCTATTCTCATACATTCCAGTGAGCACATATATTTTCCCCTGTACTTCTGAGGACAGGGACAGCAATATGCAACAGTTCTATCATGTAGCGCACTACCCTGAAGTACTGGGTGCGATAGATTGCACTCATGTACACATCAAGCACCATCTGGTGAGCAGGGTAGAATTTACATTAACCTCAAGGGATACCAATCCATCAAATGCCAAGTCATGCAATGCCCAGGAGTTTATCTTGAATGTGTGTGCTGGCAACCCTAGCAGTTATCACAACTCCCATATCTGGCACACCATACAGCTGTACCAGATGTTTGCTAGGGGGGACATCCCACAGGGCCGTTTACAGGGGGATGCTGGCTATACCCTGGAACCATGGATGATGACACCATTCAGAAATGTACACCACGGAAGAATGCCATAATAAGGCACATGCATAAATTAGAAACATCACGGAGCATGTGTTTGGGCTTCTAAAGTCACAGTTCTGGTGCCTAGATATAGCTGGTGGAGCCTTGCAGTGTAATCCACGCATATGTACACAAGTATTCACAGTATGTGCTATGCTCCACAATCTGATCCTGCAGAAACAGCTGCAGCAGGATCAGCAAGGGGAAGGGGCACACATCCACCCACCAATGCCTAGGTCACCACAGCCACAGTCACAGGTGGACTTGGAGGAGGAACACCCAGTTGCTGTCCCTGTAGGCTGATGTAGACATGCTCAGCATGTCCTTGCTTTGACTAAGAGTCAACGTATAGCACATTCACTGATCACTTAGGAACCTAGGGACTAATACTTTTCTCCTACTCACATACATATGTTAAAATTGATGCCGGGCAACTCACTCAACCTGTACCTATCCATGTATTGGTTGTATACTTTGCATCAGACAGAGCCAGCCCTGAACTAAAGTTGTGTCAACCGCTGCATTTGCAAGGTAAGTCCTGAACCTAGACTGTATTCTTGAAGAGTATTATGACATATCCTTATATCTATTGACTTGCTACAGTATGCGACTAAATATTGGTAGATTTGTACAGAAAGTAAATTAACATGTGACTACAGACACTTATTTTACTAATATGTGTCCATTTGTAATTAGTAAACCTCAGGCAAGAAGCAATCACATAGTCCTACCACAGCAGAATACTGATACATCATTCAAGGGAGAAGTTAGAAAGTGAGGCTACATATTGTAGTTTCTGACTTCCGACTTGTTTGTATCCTAACAGTAACTGTGCTTTGTTCCCCCACCTCCCACCCCCAAAACAGGAGTGTTCCCTTGTAACTGCCATAACAGTAACTCAGCTATGCTACCCCCAAACCCACACTATATGAGTGTTTATGTCACAGTTAATATCCCATTACATTTTCAGGAATATTATATAGAATTAATGACACATTGTACTTGTTAGGTAACTGTTGAATTAACCAAAAACATCATCATGTACATGTTAGGTAACTGTTGAATTAACTAAAATCATCATGCTATTTTATTTACCCACTGTTATGACATGAAAACCCTGCAGTATGTGCAGTTGTTGCTGTTAGTTATGTAATAAAAATTTGAGTTAATTTTCTTTGTGTTGCTATGATTACTTTTTATAAAACTGTGCTGCTGTTGACTCTGTTGCCTATGTAATGTTATAAGCAAACAAATACTCATTTACTGCTTTTATTCTGTTGCAGTTGTGTTGCCCACACTATACATTGGATTCACACCATGAATCCAGTTTAGTTCACCTGTTGATATGTAAACATTGTGACACATGATTTGTGAGAAAACAACCCTGTACCCTTGTGCATGGAGTGTACAGTAGGACTATATATTCTATCTGTTTCTGCTATGTGTTTGAGCTTTAACACTGTTTCATTGTCTTAGCTGCTCTGCTCTTTTTTGTGTGCAGAGAGCTTAACTCTTTCTGGTTACAGATGTAGAAACAACAATTAAATTATTTTACCTTACAATTGGCCAGTGCTATCTAGCAGAGCAGGTATTTTAAAGCTCAACATAGCTGGGCAAATGTCAGTTAAACAAGCAGTAGTGTCACACCTAATCTCTCCACAACATAAATATAGATCTCACTTTGGCTAGACCTCCTACTGTACGCTCCATATGTTAGCCCCCCAAAATAGCACCATATCACATACCCCCATCCTTTACTCATTCTCTGTGCAGATACCAGGATCACACCTCATATTATGAGGTGTCAGTGTCCATCTTTTTATCTACTAGCCTAGTTGACATGTCTTTATTGACTCAGTGCAGATAATGCCTCAGGCCTGTACTACAACACCAATGAAGCACCATTATGGGCAGAGTTACTTTCTAGCACTCTACAGAAATAGCAGAGACATCCAAAACACAAGTATGGGACACCTAACACTAAACCCAAAGCACACAATACACATAAAAAAGGAGCACCAGTGTCTCATCCCGGAAGTGCCTAAAGCAATAGTTATCTATTGCAAAAGTTGTCCTTACAGTTGATTGTACAGTGAGCCATACACCTACCCCACTGTCCAGATTAAACAAGGTGAAATGTAGGCTCAACTGTGTGAACAAGGTGAAATATAGGGCCAGCTGTGTGTTACAAGTATCTTCACATCAAACATGTAATCAAGTCTCTCCACTACAAGTCCCACTATTAATCCATGATAGTTGGTGTTGGTATGCACAGCGTCAGATGGATTTCTAGGGGTTATATGGTGATAAACATGACTGAGCTCACTAAATGTTTGTCCCAGCCATGTATGCCCCTATATGTGAACATCATTACAAGCTCCCCTAGGATGACAATCGTCTGAAATTGGTTGTGTTGTCTGGTGTCATTCTAAGGGGTTCCAGCTACTGTCAGTGTGGGCTTTTATTTACTAGCTAAGGCACATGCCTCATCCATAATGCATTCATTAGGCAATGCCACCAAAACATAGGTTGCTATGTGAAAATATGTAACTACCACAATGTACGGCTCATGTTGCTAAACTGTAGGCATTCACATCAGAAACTGCACTTTTGTCAGCATTTGTCACAATGGAAGTGGTGAATGTCTGACCAGTCACAGACACTTGATTCAAGCCTGCAGTAAGTAACCTGGGCTTGCAAGGCTACAATGCCTTCCACACATTCAGACTGCAATTTGAAGTTCCAGGAACCACAGAAGGTGGATTATCTCCCCTTAATGAAGATAATTCCTCTTCCACAGGGGTTAGACAACATATGTGTATGGAGTTTATGTAACTCCAATTTACTGGGGCTAAGAAATCACAAATGTTATTGACAATTATGGCCACTTCCTTGAACAAGAATGGACACACAGCATAGTACTTGTAATGATTAAAGTTGAAGAAAACAGCCTACTCAGCTATGATAACAACACTGACTACATTTATTGTGCAACTTATATGAGGCCAAGCTCAGCTGCACAATAATTCCTGGACTTTGATAACTCATATGCCATGTAACTAAGACAGCAGCACTCCACAAGTGTCTGTAATATTCTGGAACTAGTCCTCTCAAATAGCATTGACCAATGCAACCACTCATGTGTAGGGCCTGCACTGTTTCAATCCAACCATAAAGTATTTATTCATGATTTGTAATATGTACAAAATTAAAAAATGATAGGACAAAGGAACATGTATTTTACAACGTAAATTCACCATCCTAAGGGGTGGTATAATCATCTTCCACACTCCGGTCGGTTTCTGCAGAGGTCATTGACTACTATAGTAAGGTATACTCTGATGGCCTGCATAAACATCTACATAAATGTATAGGCATAGACGTAATTGATAGGATCAAACAAAGATCCTTAATAAAATCATAACCATGCTAATGGACAACTGACATTGCTTGAGTATACATTAAGCAAATGAAGCTGATATCTACAAATACAAAAGTGTAAATCCCAAACTGGAAGACTAACATTCTCAGCCTAAACAAGACAATAAGACACATTGTAAAATCCTCACAAGCAGCTATGGGAAATATGTCAAAACATAACCAGGGATAACAGTAAGGCTTTCCTCTGCTACATCTGCAGCATGAAAGGTATAACTCAGATGTGTACTGAATTAATTGTGGATGATATTGCACACACTGAACCTGTGTAAATTGAAAACCAGCTAGCAGACATGCTTGGAGAAAAAATATCCCCCCACACACCCACAAGCTTAACACAACACGTCTTCAACATCACCTCCAGCCTCCCTCGACAACAAGCAAGTAAGCAGTGCTCTCTTCAACAATAGGAATACAGCATCCATGTGACAAGATGGCATTCTGGCATACGTTCTTAATGTTCTTAACCAGTGAACTATTGCACTAGGCACCCTATTCAGTCACAGTCTGAGTACTGACTTTATCCACCCTGATTTGAAATCAGAAACCTATTTCACCCTACACAAGGGTGGATAAGCAACACACATGTATGTATAGTCCCTAAAGATTCACAAGCCTCAACTGTAAGACAATGGAATGGATTTCATGGATGTCAGATACAACAACAGAGTTGACATCCAAACACTACACCTGTTCCAGGATTTTTCCTAGGAAAGGTTGTACATGCTAAAACTGCTGGTATTCAATTATGTGACCAGAGACATAGCATGTGTGCACATCACTGATATTGTCTTTCTTGACTTGGCCAAAGAATTCCACACAATCCCACATTTGTATGTCAGTGAGAAGTGAAGCTAGGTGAATATCAAATGCTATGTTGTCTGGGGGGTTGCAAACTGGTTCACAGACAAACAACACTCATTCAAAGTGGGAGAGTTAAGTGTCACTGCTGTGTCCATTCCTGTTCACCATGTACATCTCTGAAGTCCAGACCAAAACCGAGTGTTTGTGGCTGGCCAAGTTTGAGGTTGAGTGACACCTAAGCACTATCATTTTATCCCCTAACAATGTGAGTGCTGTTCAAAAAGGGCTTACACAAACCAATGACTGATGACAACTCTATGCTTTTAAACGACTGTCAGATAAATGCATCATTATTTCCATTGGTATTAACAAAGTTCCAGCTTTTTATGACATAACCCTGAATACCTTAATCACCAATTATAAATTAATAGACCTGGGAACACAAGTAGACTGCAACTTGTCTACTGCTGTGAGGAAGGTTTTCTACATATGCTTCAGATTAGCAAAGCCATTGCATCAGTATCAAATTTATTTCTAAATCCCCTATAGTCATCCCTCCTCAGGCCTACCCTTGAATATAATGTTTCCTTTGCTATATATTGTAACAGACACCTTAGGAAAGTTGACAGACCTCAGTGATTTACAAGTAATATATATCAAGCTATCAAACAGGTGCCTAATATAGACAGACTGATGTAGCTGTCACTGTACACAGTATGATACGGACTGCTTCGAGGTGAATTATGTATGGTTTACAGTGCCATCTGTGACCCACTTGTGATGGAAATAATACCCCTACATATGTAATTTGAGTCTACAATCAGCTGTTAAAGGGCAAGCAATGTAGAGTTACATATTTAAGACATGTTCAAGAGACAGATACATCTCCCGTAGGTTGCCGCTCCTCTGCAGTAATCTCCAAAACCATGTCATGCCGAGCACCTCCATGACGATGTTTCATCATAGCCTGCATGACTAGATGTGAATTTGTTAATCTCTGCTTCCAGTGCCCCTGCTTCTCACCTGGACATATGTAGTCCTTCCTAGACAAGTCTTGCCCATACATGATGTCTGACATTGACTTTTATATTGTGATTTCATGGCTAGGCTTCTAAACACAATCAGTTTATTAGCCTAGTAACATCCTATGTACCTATGAAGCTATGTTGACGTACATGCCAAAAAAAATGATATACTGTATTACTGTTTTGACGAGAGCTGAGTACAGTGCATACCTAAAATCCTGATCTCTCACTCTGATGTTTTGACATCTGATTTGCACCAAAAGTCAGTAATTAAAATAAGAACAGGGGATACTTCAACTTGTATGTTACAAATTCCAGCTGTTACCTTTGCATCCCTCACAACATCACCCACTGTACAGAAGTGAAAGGATGATGGTAGCATCTCTTTAACTGGCCAAGTACTACATAACATGTATAATCATTCGTTCATCACCACACATGCATATATAATCATCCTTTATGTAAATATTTACCCTGTGCATCAGACACATAGCTTTATTATCGCTGAATCCAAGAGATAGAAAACAGGGATATGGTACAGTTATCATCACTTGTACAGGGTGTTGTGTGGGGGTGCAGGAGGCCCAGGCTGACACATAAGGTGTGTGAGTGTGTGTGAGTAAGGAAGTGAAGCAGGCGAGATGGACCTGGAAAATGTTGCATGTGTGTCTGTAGGTGCCCTCAAAGTACCATTGGTGTCTGAGTGTCTGCATGCACACAGCTAAGCTCAGTGCTAACTTTGTTTCTGTATGTCAGACTGATGTGAACCATGCATGACAGAATTGGCAGTTCATCGTTATTGCCCCCAACCATGAAAATTGGCTCTGCCAGGAGATGCACTGGCACCTCCATGCCCAAGGTCAGATATAAGGCTACTACCTGAGAGTGACTGCTGTCTGCTGGGACCGTGTTTCCATGGGAACACCCAGGACCATGAGCCCATGGCCTGCTATGTCTAGGTATGGACAGCACACACCCTGATGGAGCAGTGGGAGTACTGCCACTAAGGGAGCATAATCGGACATGGCCATGTTGGCTCTCAACAGAGGTAGTTGCTATCCTACACCCACAAAGCCAATGTTCCCCTCCCAGCAGATGCTCCATCACAGAAAATGTGCGTTCTATGACAGATACTCTGCACTCCATCACAGACAGACCTCACTCCAATGCATTATTCATTCAATGCATGGCATCAACAACACTGTGGAGGCAGTCATGGATGTCAGGCTGTGCCGCATCTAGAACGCTGAGCATTTCTCTGGATCAGCTTTCTGAATGTGCCTGTGCCTCCATGATGGCCCTAAACATACATTGCATTACAGATGAAGAAACACTGCACCAGGTGGAGGATAGACAGCAGGCCTCCTCCGAGCACACCTATCGAGCCACCTGCATGACACCTCACCAACAGTTTGGATATGGCCAGAGTCTACAGGCTGTGGAGCAGCAGTAGCTACACTTCCCTGGTCAATGTCCTCACCCTCCAACTGTCCAAAACCTGTGGCCTCAGTGGTCTGGGGATACGTAGTCATACTAGCTGTGTATGGGGACAATAAGGGTGATAACTGAGTGTCAAACTCTGTGTCTGATTCTGCCTCTGCAACCACCGGCTGTGCCTCACTTTGGCCACCACCATCATCATCAGAGTCAGACGAGACACTGACATCAGTTGGTGCAGGGGACACAGAATCACATCCATGATCACCTGCGATAAAAGGAAAAAACACAGGAATACATTAATACCTGCACTACTATGCAGCAATATATGCTAAACAATTTACACTGCTGTCACTATTACAGTCATACCTCTCAACCTCCTAGAGTAAGGTGTCTGTACAAAGCCATAAATAATGGTTGGTCAAAGGGTCAAGAATAGTGACAATTTAGAAATATTGTTCTTACAAACTCTGAAAGTTGATAGGATAACAGGTATTGCTTTAGCATGACATCTCTGCAGGGTATGAACTGTGAAACTCAGATCTGTGCCATCATTATCTTATGCCCAGAACTCCTTGCTTTAACTATAAACTCTAAAATATTATTTCTAGCAAGAGATATCCACCCATACCCTGACCTTATCAATAGCACCTCCCATAACACTCTCCCCCCATGCTCCATCTCCTCCTCTAAATTCTTACCATTATACTCCATGAACATACACAGCATTCTCAATAAAATCTATGAATTCCACTCCTGGGCTGCCCAATACTCACCTGATATAGTAACTCTTACAGAAACATGGCTTAAACCCCTACAACACTGATAACAAAATTATTTCACCTGGATACATCTTCCTCCTAGACAGGGTCCATAAAAAAGGTGGAGGCATAGCTATACTCTATTCTGAAACACTCAACGTATCCCCTGTCAAACTCTGCCTCCCTAACTTTCAACCAGCACAACTCTAAATAGTCAACTGCAAACTTAACAGCCACAAAAAACCTACCCTTGATGCTAACTACATCCCCCAGGTAATAATATACTCATACTTGAACAATGTCTCTCCTGGCTAACTCACTCCATACCTCATGAAACTATAATACTAGGTGATGTCAACATCGACTGGCAAACCATCACTCCTGAATCCCCTAACTGTAGTATGCACCATCATGGCTTCACTCAGTTCATCACTACTCCTACCTATTTAAGTAAGACAACTAACCATGTCCATGCATCACAAAAATAACTCAATATTGTCCCCTCTTTTCCTTTACCTAATGTTTGGATTACATAACTGGAATGGTTGTAGCCTATTAAATTGACAAATGGATGACACTAGATAAATTGTAAATATACTTGTTAGTACTACTATATGTGCCTTTAATATTTCACTGATTTATATGTTATATGCCTTCTTTAATATCTCACTTTTTCATTTGTTCTATGCTTGCCTGTTTATCACTCTGTTAGTACTACTATATGTGCCTTTAATGTTTCATTGATTTATATGTTATATGCCTTCTCTAATATCTCACTTGTTCATTTGTTCTATGCTTGCTTGTTTATCTCTCTGCTTTTAATTATTGTTAATAAACTGTGGAGCTTTTCTCCCCGGGCCTCCGCTGTAAATGGACCTCTATCCAGTCAGACTATCCCGGTTAACAAATGTAAAATAAAAATAAACAAAATAAAAATAAAATAAATCTGGCACTATCCTAGACTGGATCCTTGTCTCCAGTTCTAACCCATACCATAACCCCAAAACACTACCATTTAGCCATCTGCATCCAAAGATTTACCCTACAACACTGCAAAATACCTTAATACATAGAACACTGTACCCTTTCCAATTTTTTCCCTGTGCTAGTAAATGGCTGGCTGTCCACCATTAACTGGTCTTTCCTTATCCACCTAACCCTTGACAAAGCCGTCCTGAAATTCAACGCTATATTCCTTGGTATACTCCACTCCCTGACTCCCCACAGGAAAATTAGAATAAAATCCCACCCTGCACCTTGGCTATCAAAGTCCACCCACTCCCTCATGCTTAAAGAGACAACATCTGGAAATACTGGTTAAAATCTAAATCCCAGATCCACCTCCAAAACTGCAAGAAAATCCGTATCTTCACTAAAAGGCAGGTTGCCATTGACAAGAAAAACTACTATCTTAAACCACAATCTAATCATCACTGGAACCCTACAAAATTTTGTAATAGTATCAATAAAATTCTCCATACTGGTAACCCTACGTCACCTAACCCTTGTCCTAACAGTTCTCCTCTGGAAAATGCCAACATTTTTAACTCCTACTTCATAGACTCCATTTCCCAAGTTAACCTCAATAGTAACACCACTAACCTCTCCCATACCCCCCTCCCTCTGCCAATGCTGCCACCTTCTCACTCACACCTCTCCCCACTTCCTACGTAAAATCTGTTCTCAGCAAACTCAAGCCATGCTCCCCGTCATCAGACAACGTACCACCCTACTTCCTAAAGCCCACCGCTAGCTCTTTTGCCTATGCCATCTCCATCCTTATTAACTGATCTAGCCAAGAATCCACTGTTCCCTCTGTATGGAAACAATTTTATACTATTCCTATCCACAAGGGAGGTCACTCCACAGTCCTCTCTAACTACCGCCCTATAGCCATTCTATCCCTTCTCTCCAAGTTACTAGAACAATGTATTCATAAATAACTCCTTGACTACTTCCTACAGTAAAATCTACTCACATACACCCAGCATGGTTTCTGCCCTTACCATAGCACTACTACCGCTCTAATTACCTTCACCAAAACTATTGCACAAGCCAAAGATAATGACAAATTCATGTCCATTCTATTGCTAGACCTCTCCAAACCCTTTGACACTGTCCGCCACTCAAAGCTCCTTACCAAATAGTTCAACCTTAATAACTGTAACCCTACCTTGACATGGTTCTCTAGCTACTTCTCCAACAGACAGCAACCTGTCACATGGCTTTCTTCCTTCTCCCCTTTCTCCCAGTCAATACAGGCATACCACAAGGACCTATACATGGACTACTACTATTCAATAATTTCACTAACTCTCTTCAGACTTCCTGCTCTGACTCCTGACTCATACAATATGCTGATGACTCTGCTATCATATCCTCTTGAGACAACCTCACTGACCTCCCCTCCCTAACCCAAAATTCCTTTCAAGCAGTAGAAATTTGGCTCGCCGACAATCAACTCATACTCAATCCAAAAAAACACGTCTCCTATTTCTGCCTTTCTCATTATAAATCATCATTCACCATCACATCACTCAACAACACACACACTAAATTATTGGGCCCACACATTGACGACCAACTTAAATTTGATCTGCATGAACTAAACTCAGACATACCAAAACTTAGAAGTACTTTATAGAACTAAAAAATACCTCACAAAAATACTCTAGGCTTTCTGTAGCCTATGCCAATCTTCTAACTAGCCTTTTCTATGTCTCTCCAACATAACAAACCTGCAATCCTATGTTAAGGCTAAGCTTGAACTGCAACAAAGTTGCCAGGTTCGCTGCAAACCAACCCTACAACTCTCACCACTGTCTTTTTCTACTAACCCTACACTGGCTAGAATTTCCCCATCTACTCTTACTCCCCTAACTGTCGTTTATTCACTCCTTCCTAAACAGTCCCTCCTTCTGTCCCACCATGTCTTCTCTTAGATCTCAATACACCCCCACCCTCTCTTTTAGAAGCACTGACCAGTTTCTCTTAGCAATCCATAAGCCAAAAATTAAAAATTGGACAAAGTTTATCTAGCTGCTCAGTTTTTCTAGCTTGGAACAGACTGTCAAGGAACATCAGAAATCTGCCCCACACTCAAAGCTTCAAAACAGCATTAATAAAAACCCTACTAAAAACTAGGGTCTGTACATGCCAAAACCCTAACTAACACTACCTCTGCCTCTCCCTCAACTCATTCTTGCTCAATCTTTCTGTTCAGTGTCTACTCCTCTCGTAGTTAGTCTTACAACTTCTCCCTCCTACCTGCACATCTCCTACTTCAGATCTATATCTGATATTTCCTCTTTTTACCACCATTTAAATGCAACTTTCATCATCTTCTCCTCCCACTGATGGACCACCATATTGTACTATGTATGTCACATATCTTAAATGTCTCATACATGTACTATTAAACCTTGTGATGTTACTGCTGTCCTACCAGTGTAATCAATTTCTGTAAGGAGCTTTCCCCCCAGGCCTCTGCTGAAAATGGGCTTTCTCTCAGATGGGCATACCTGATTAACAAATGTCAAAATAAATAAATAATATTATATATGCAAACTTTCATGACTTATCAATTATTTTGCAGGAAATCACTATGATCTGAACTACAGGCTAGAAATATGACTCAAAATTCTGGACATTCAGCAAAAATTTGTACAATTGACAGGTATGCAGACAGTACAGCAATACATACAGCAAGCCTGAGAGGGCACATTAGCAGATATCTTGGTATTTATCTATAGCAATGACATAAATTTATTATGCTTACCAACTGCAGGGGCCTTAGGTCTCAGACTCCTTGACAGCCCTGAAATATGTAAAGGAAGAGGTGATGGCAACAGAACCACATTTAACAGTATAACAGGGGTTAATACCTTTACTCGTCTATATCTGCACTAACACAACTGTTAACAAAAATGTGGCTGACAACAACCTAAAAATAAGCATAAAACTGCAGCTATCTTAACCCCAACAAAAACTAAAATTTACACATACACAGATGAACTATTGACACCATGTCAGAATGCCACAGTATCCTAATGATGAGCTAACAAAGCAAACCTGGAAGCTCCTATTGAGATGCAGAAGTGGCACTCACATCAAAAATGTACTGGAGCTGTCCTGTGTGTCAATGTTTGCCAGGAATTCCTCTGTGGCAGTGAGATATTGGGTGACACAGTTTTACCTATGAGCAGGTGCATCACCAAGCAACAGACATGAGGACAGCTGCAAGGAGGCATGCAGCTGCAGCAGGCCCACCACTGGTTATCTGTCAGTCATGTGCCACTGCAGCTGCATGCCTCCTTGCAGCTGTCATCATGTCTGTTGCTTGGTGATGCACCTGCTCATAGGTGCAACTGTGTTGCCCAGTATCAGTAATATGCCATACCAAATCTTCCCAAAGGGCTGTCCACAGAGCCATATTGGCTGGCCCTCTGGACAGCAGTTCCCTATGATGTTGACATAGTCCCTCAGTGATGAGGTAATTCTCAGCCTCAATAAATGGGGTCTACATCTAACATTTTGTGTCCTGAAAAACATTAAAATAATGACACATATAAGGATCGCATAACTAAAATAATCTGTTTACAGATACAGCAGTAAATGAAGGCTATCAGTATTCCCCACTTGGTAAATTATAAATATTCAACAATGGTCAAAAAATAACAATGGAGGGTACAAAACAAGGAGAGTAACAAGAAGAACATATCCTTGTTTGTGCCATAACAGCTACTCAGCTATGCTCACCCACCAAAAGTAAGTCCATTGTAGTTTGTGCCATAGCAGGAACTAATCATTGTCTCCCCTCCAAACAAAAAAAACAGGCTTAGAAACAGTCTTGCTAACCAAACAGCTGTGACATGCTGCAAGTGTTATCAAAGGTAATTTCACTGAGACATGTGTGCATTGTTATCATACAGCATTACATCTTCAGCCTATACATCCTCCATACCTCTGATATGGCTTGAAAAACAAGGCCATGCCATGATTATAGCTCAAAGACATGCATATAGATTTACAGCATATTATCCTCAAGTACATTCCAGCATATGCATTATGTAGTTAAAAAATTAGATACATACTTGTTGGAGTAAAATACTCCTCTGTAGAGATTTAATATTCAAAATGAATGTGTAACTGAGTTCAACAATGCAATAACTATCATCCACATCAGTTCAGCTACCTACACATTTGCCTTTTTATAATGGAGTACATTGCTAATTGATTGCATCTGTCCTAGTCTGTGCTTCAGAGATGCTAATTACAGCATATGCAGCTGAATTGCAGGCTAATCAACCAATCGTGTAGAGCTAGTCAACAATATATAAAGCATCCCTGTAGACTCCATGCTTATTTCTTTTATGCAGATTGTGAAAATAGCTTAGTACAGACACAAAGTAATCAATGACAGCTTGTTAGTAGCTGATGCTTGTCTATTACATTTGTCTGTGCTGCAGGCTGAAGACAATGCAGCTGCTGCTGCCAAAGACCATAGACAGTGATGGTGAAGAATTTGCAGGCCAAGGACACAGTACAGGAAGTGTGCAGCCTCTGGCAGCCTTAACTCATAGCCACAACCAAACACAAGGAACCAATCACAGTGGAAAGTAAAGTATGTGTTGAACTTAGAATCTTAGCCACAAGTTCCTTTCACAGACTACCAAGGAACATGCTTGGTGTGTAATAAGCATCAGCATCCAGGATCTTCCAAACATTCCTGCATGCTATGCTACCACATGGCAGAGAGCACATATATTTTATGATTAGTTCTGAGAAAGGAAGGCAGGAATGTGCAGGAAGGGTGTAGCTAAAAAACATAGCTATCCATTTCATCAACAGTAACCACTGAGCACATGTACAGATTCTTAGCTGAATTTGGATTGTCACCTCCAGAGAGCAGGGTGACAACATAATTATGTTGTGAATCCAATTGGACCAAATTAAGTGCATCAAGTACACACATGTGAAATGGAGAGCTATGTATGGGACAATATTTTTTTTTTTGGGGGACAGGTGCCCTTTTTTTTTTTTTAAGCAGAGAGTGGGATGTTTGGGAAGGGACATAGGCATGTCTGGGTCAGGCAAGTTGGGAAGGTGAGAAAGCATTTGCTGACAGACAATACATACAAGATGAGACATTGTTGGTGAAGGACACAAGAGGGGGTGAACTCCATGGTTGGGGTTGGATGTGGGGAAATAGAGGTCCCGTGGACATCAGGCATGGTAACAGTGTGACTCAAGTCCTCACCCATTTGACTGTCATCACTGTTCCATCACTGCGCTGCTGGCTGCAGTGGCCAATGTCTGTGCCTATGGCCAGTTTGCTGTACCAGGATGGAAAGCAGGCTCTCCATCCAGCGTAGGCATGTGCCCACGGTCTGATGCACAAGCCTATGCACCACACCTGCTAACTATGCTCAGGTGATGAATGCACCCCCTCTGCCTCTGCTCCCAGAGGAGACCACGGGCCTATCCTCTAGAGCAGCACTACCTGAGGATCCAGGTAGAGGAGGGGCAGCAGGGGGGTGCTGTCAGGCTGCAGCACAGAAGTGCTGGGTGTTGGTGCTTAAGCTGGTGGAGCAATTGTAGGTGGATCATGGAGAACCAGCCTGCCCTGCTGTGCTGTAGTAGTAACATAAATAAAATTAAAAAACTAATGAAATAAAACATAACCCAAAAAATGAAAATGATAACATTAAAATATAAATTATAAAAATATTACATATTATAATTACAATCACAATGACAAATAATAACAAATGAAGAAGAATTTAACAACAAAACAATATAAAATTATACATAAAACATAATAAGTTTTATTATTTATTTATTACATACATATAATAATAATAATTAATAATTAAAATAATAATAAAAAATAAGAAAGCCATAAAAAACAAAGGGTGAGGGTTGAGAGAGAAAAAGGGAGAAAATTAGTAACCTAACATGATATACAAAGCTTTCTACAATTAATGTACTCTGTCTTGTTCATTTTACTTTTAACACTACCAACTGCTAAGAAATGTCTTTATTACTTGGAATATTACCATGTTCCATATCGCATCCAGCAATCATTCATGGGTGCATATACTGCACAGACACATGTTTCATGTACAGTGATTACACTTGACAACAGACCATTCAAGCCACAGGTATAGAGGTCTGCACTTAAAATACTATAATGATGAATACGTAACAGTACTATATTTTTATTGATATAAACCTAAAACAGTATTGTAAACAACAGAGTTTTATATTTTGGGGAGTGTGGTATTTAAACCCACAACCAGTGACTACTGTAATACTGTACTTTTCCTTCGGAATACAGCATAATGCAAGCACTCTTTCCTTTTACACTTTATAGGTTCATGTTCACTGTTATCTGAGAATGTGCAACTGTTGCTTTATGTTACAGACCATTACTGTTCATCCTTTTAGAGCAGGATATCTGGACAGATCATAAAAATAATGGGGGTACAATAACCAATAAATAGGAACTTATTTTAAATATTGCTCTTACACACATGGAAAGTTGCATAGGATTCATGTTAACATACATTTGACACTCATTATTTAGTGACTCCGACATCAATTATTTGCCAGACAACCATAAATCTTACAATGAACAGACCACTTCAGTGAGTCATAAATCTGGATATTCAGCCAAAATATGGATAGTTGAGAGTATGCCATAGCATAATGCATGCATACTTTTACAGTTCATATATGCATTCCCAGTTTTATACAGCTGTATGCTATAACAACTAATCCATCTTTAACTGTTAAGGCTGCAATAACTGTATTTTATATAATTATGTTTACATACCACATGGTTCTCTCATCCTGGCCAATCACCTGGCATGGGACCTCATATTCAAGGCTCTCTCTTCTGCAGCTGTGGAGAAAGAAAAAAAGCATTATCAATACCAGTTTTTACCATATTCAGCTTTAATATTTACAATTACTAAATGCAATGGATATGTACACATCTGTGGGGTGCTCCCTGCTTGACACTCCCTGATCCAACGATTAAGGGTATCCCATTTCTTCTGTCAGAGGTTGTCATAATGGTGATGGCATTGTTCTCCAGTGAGTGGGATACCAGTCGTACTGGAAAGAGCACTTGTCAAACTACACCAGGCTTCAGATTTGTATTGTGAGCCCATATAGTTTCTCTGCAGTAACCAGGGCCCATGATCCTTAACCAGGAGCCCAATGAAGATGAAAGACTCCTGCACACCCCAGCATTGCACCCGAAAGTGAAAGCGAACACCCTCTCCTGCAACACCAGACATATCTGCACAAGTTCAAGTTCAACGTCTAATGTGCATTCCTGCCAATTACACTTGAAATAGCATGTTTTCCCGGCAATTGTGCTTACTGAGAGTGTGCACTGTCTGCATTTTGATGCATTTGAAAAAAACTGTGCTCCACTTACCATTGGGAAAACACAGGAAATGAAGTGAGCTAGTTTGTGCAATGGCAAGCACAGCTTTTTCAAGTGAATTAAACAGTAGAGAATGCGCAATCTCAAGCAATCCAGTTCCATGCTTATTTCATATCCAGCCACTTGAGCAACTCTGTTATTCAGCTGGGAGACCTGGACTATACATTCATCAACATTTTGTCATATCAGCAAAACTATGTCAGGTATTATAAGTGGAAGTAAATATAATTTGCCATGGAACAAGTGTGAAACGTATATGGAATACACACTATTTGAACCCAGGAATACGTCTACAGTAATCCTAAACTTACTGCTCTTGCCACAAGAATGTTGAGGCAACACTTGTTTATGTAGCCCTTTATTTGCATAAGCTGTAATGTCATAACAATATAAAAAAGTTTACATACCCTGTACTAGAACCCAGGACCATCTGTACTCCAGTTTGACATTTACCATCAGTCGCCACAGAATTAGTTACACAAGGTACCCTGTATTAGGATTCATTGTTAACTGCACATAGCGCAGCCTGGCTTACCAGGTTTGCATGATGCCCAGCGATGCACAGCAATATTAACTGAATACATTTGGCTTCCATTTTTGGATGTCTGGGTCATGTCTGATACATGGGTGGTCCATCGTGCAAACAAGTGGCGCATTGGGCAAACTTGAGAGAAAAAAGGGAGAACAGTACACAATTGCACATACAATATTAATTGGGAATAATCCTAAAATATATTGGTCAAGTGAGAGAAATTGCCCTGCAATCAACCTGTTGCAGACTGCAAACTTACACAGAGGTGCATAGCTCTCAATATGTTAGAGTAAGACATCTGGACTGTGCCATAAATAATATGGGGGCAAAGGCATGAATATAGGGACAAGTTCTTACTATTGCTCTTACAAACTTAGAAAGTTGATGTAATAGGTTGTGTATTAGCATGAATTTTCTGATATGTATAAAGTCTGAATCTCACATGTCTCTCATTATTTTCTGACTTCGGTCATCAAAGAGTTGGCAATGATTTGCCAGAAATAGACAATTGTACAGGTAACAAGCAAAAAATATGAGGCAAAAATCTGGACATTCTGCATAAATCTGTATAGCGTAGTATGTGGAAGTGCTTTCAGCATTCATGGAGAGGTTTCACGGCCAGATTCTCTGGGTCACACCGCAAAATCTGGTTTAACTGCGCTGTGCCTTATTAATATGCATTGCACGCTGCTGAGAGCTGATCATGGTGATGGACATGGATACACTCTGTGTAGGCTCTACACAGAGCCTACACAGAGTTTACTGAACCCTGAGGATTGTCTTTACTTTACATTCCAGCCTACTAAGTGCCTCTTCTTGACGACATTCATTCACTCTATCTCCCATTAGCATTTTTCCTGTTCATAAAAGATGATAATCGCAATAAAAGAATGCCCATTACATCGCCATAGTAAGGTTACCACCATCTTCCATCTTTCATTTTTGCACCATCACCATCACCACACATTGCCCAGAAGGCCAACAACCACATCATCATCATCACCATCATCATCATCATCATCATCCTCATCATCATCATTATCATCATCATCCTCATCATCATTATCATTATCATCATCATCATCATCATCATTATCATCATGTATTCATATCTCTGTGGTATTTATTACACCTGATCACTCCATTATTTCTTCCTTCCTTCATTTACTCTTCTATCACTCAGGTTCTACCTCTTAATATCCCACTGCTTCATTAGCTATTCTTATCGAGCTTTCACTTTCACATAACATTATTAATAGCTTAATGTAGGGTAAATAAATATTTAAATAGCATGCCTTTTGCAAAAGACTTCCCCAACATTAAATAACAAGCCTTCATAACATTAGTTTTCTACACATCCAAAATAATAGCTGTTAACCTATTGCACTGAATTGCTAACATCTAATGGGCATATCTGCATTTTCACTATGCAAAGCATTTTCCATCAGTCATTACTGTCTTGAAGTTAACCACAGGAGCTCACATCAATTCTCTGCAAATTAACCATTGCCACCCCAGCCTCTAAAATGAATAAAGCTAATCACAAACAAAGGTACTGTGTTTTGTATTTCATATGATCTCTTACTCTTGAAGACAACTATTCTTTCAGTTATGTGATTTAATTGCCCCTTGCTGTGAATTTTAAACATCTGGTTAAATATAACCACATGACAATACAAGTGTAACCAAGGTAAATTTAACAAGACAACTAAAACTTTAAGGTAAAAATCTCAGCAAGGTTTTATAAGTTTCAAAAGATTGCCTTCTCAAATTTCATAATTTTTAGAGTAAACCAGAATATTAGTCCTCATATTGTGCCATAGTCATACACACATGATTAAGCTTTCCCAGGTGCTATTATAACTTACTTACAAATAAGACAAAGATGACAATCAAATGTTTACTTTGATTAGCATTTAAACTATCACATTGTCCCCTGTTTAACTGTTAAATGTGTAACTCCATGAAGATATAGCAGAATTCCAGTATGTGGAAGCACGATACCCTGTATGAGCCAGTATAGGATTCAACAAGAGAGAGGGAGAGAAAAGCACATAGAAAAAGGAAAAACATGACTCTGTGGCATACCTAGCATTGCATGCCCCTATCTGGGACATTACTAACATCTTGTTTGTTGTTTCAAAATGCATACCTTTTCCATTTACTTCATGCTGCCAATTCATGTCAAATTCCTTAGGCTGTCTAATAATCTTATACCATGAGTTGTTGTTACAAAAAGAACAATCTTCTGTCCAATTCGACTTATCCTCTAAATCATTTTCCTCTTCTCCTACTGTATCTGTCACTTCCTTCTGGACCTTTTCTGTTTAATTTTTAACTTTATTAGCCTCAGTGATAGTTCATTTCTCAGTTGCCTCATCTAGATTGTTGACAGCCAATACCTTCCCCTCCCAAATTACCTATAATGATGCATGCAGCAACAACTTCAGCTTCATTCCTTTACTCTTACACTCCTTTCTTGCATGAAAAACTAAGAATGGCTCCTTAAAGACACTTCCATATAGTCCCTTTTCACAAGCATCATTCCCACAGCCACAGACAATGTTATGGCTAGGCAGCACAGCTTACACAGCACTTGCTCCTTAACAAGTTGAAAACTCAGGCAATATTGGCTTGGGTTTTCCATACTGGACTTCCCAGTAACAAATGCTTTACTGATGGAACACCCAAAGAGTCTTTAATAAAACCAGTATATTCTACCCTTTTGACACTCCTATTTTTCCTCAGTCTCCAAAATACTGTTTAACCTTAGTCACATTTTCATGGCCTATTTTCTAGTCAAGTGAGATGCACCTTAATTTGACCAAGTATTTAAATGTCCCTGCAGCTCTGTCCTGGATCTCTTTCATTTAATGTCTAACTGGCTCTGTCACTACTTGTTGGTCATGAAGGTAAGTTGCATTCTCTATAGTGACAACTTCATGCTATTACATGTAAACCTCAAATATTCCTATGAGATACCATAGCTCACTTCATATTGTCTCACGATTTTTGACCACCTCACATTGAATCTTAACATTTTTTTTTTGATTTTTTGTGTGGATTTAAGATTCTCTAAGCAGAGAATGCTGGACAGCATGGTGACTCAGTTCTGATCCTTAAACTCTTTTTCCCCTTAAAATATTCCATTTCTACTACAGAGTCTACATCCTCCAACACTAATTTTTAATAACATCTTTATCCTTCCCCTCAATCAAAATTACACTGAATTAAGTATTTTAATACCCTCAGTTGTTTACACCTGTGTTTGTACAGACGATCCCAGGAAAGCATACAACTTAAAGAAACACTGTACACATGCTTGTCCCCGATAACTGTCCTTTTGAAGTTGTAAGTTTCATGAAACTCCTTTTTGTGATCAGTAATAACCACCTTAGATTTGACATCTGTGTCAATAGACATTATGATGAACTAAAATCAAGCTTATTCTATATAGATCAAAGCCATTCATAACCAGCCAATTATGCCTGCATTGTAACTGTCTGCGCTGTACTGCTCAGAACTGTATTTCTTTGTCATTCAAGCTGGAACATCACTCACTTTAACATTGGTATCTCACCTGCATATCACTAGTGTAAGACAAACCGTACCCTAAACAAACTAAAACTGTTACATTATTAGGAACAAGTACAGTTCTTGATGGCACACAAACTCTAATCACCCTGAAATGCCCAGTTCATTGTATGGTTGAATAGCAGTATATCTCTCCTAAAAAATTGTACTTTACAAACTCTGCAATAGTAAACGTTCAAAGTATTTATGGAAGACAGGGAGACTTTGCTTCTTCTGATAATTTGTAGCCAGATGGTGAAAAACACTAACTCCCGTCAGCAAACGGTCATCCAAGTCTGGCTTTAAACATATCATTAAGCTGTTCATCAATACTTGGCCATACAATTGAGGCATTAGTTAGTCCTTTACATATACTATAATGGCCATCATCCTAACCGATTGTTTCTCCCTTCTGCTTCTCTACTTTATACACTGTTTTGTAAATGATGTTACTATCCCTCTCTCCCTCCCTGCAGTATGCGTGTAACGCCTTCAACCTCCTTCATTTCTTCTGTAACCTTCCTTTAATACTTTCGTTTTAATTGTCTATGCTATTCTCACCCCATTCCCTTTTATAAACCTGTTCCTTAACTTAAATACATATTCCTCTAGCCTCCTTCTTCCATTTACTGCATCTACATTCCTTATTATTTATATTTTCTACCCCCTTTTCTTGTAGTCCAGTTTCATATCTTTATTACCTGCCATCTACTATATGCTGCTCCTTGGTGTTTACCTTTTACTAGTTTCCACACTGCCACTCTACTGCTTATTTCAATCTACAATGAATCTTCTATATACTGTAAATAAGTATATCCCATCATGCCTTGCAACAGTTATGTTTAAGTATTGTTATCCTAATACTGATTGCCTTCTATGTTGCATATATAGCTTTCAGAATGTACTGTTTATTAGAGTGGTTCAGTCCTGCTTTACAACTTCCTCTCACTCTTTCTATAGTATATTATTGTATAGTTTGTTGCTATACAGTACTGTAAAATCATTCCTCAGCTGCTGAAACAATTTTGTGGTTTGTCCATGATCTTCTTGTTCTTGCTATGTGCAATATACTATCGAGAGAGAAAGATAGTGTTTTATTGTTTGCAAGGTCCAAGATTCTACTCAGAATATTCAATGACCATTACTTTGTATTTCAGTACACATCCTTAGACACACACATACACAGACACACACATACACACACACACACACACACACACACACACACACACACACACACACACACACATATATATATATATATATATAAAACATACACACGCACATTTTATACACATATATATATATATATATATATATTTATATATATATATATATATATATATATATATATATATATATATGATAGCACTACAGTGTGTTGATTACTAATTTATTCTAGCTTGGTTTTGGCTGTCACAGTTAATCAAATGTTGTTATAATCAACCTCAGTAGTTCTGTGAAATGCAGAGGTCAACTATAGCATTTTAGCGTTTTCAAAGGTTTTTCATTGCAGTTGCTGTTATGTTTTTATCAAGTTAGCTAAAAAAGGGGGTAGGGGCAGAGCTCCCACATTCAGGAATACTATAAATGTATATTTTACTTATGTTATTATGTTCTGTTGTTGCATCTGTAATAGTGTGGGGTATGTTAGTCTAGGCTGTCTTATATTTAGTTTTAATCTGTGGAGGTTTGGTGTGGTTTTATTATTGCAAATGCATAGCATAACACGGGTTTGTTGACATACTTTTATATTAGCGTGTGTGTGTGTGTGTGTGTGTGTGTGTGTGTGTGTGTGTGTGTGTGTGTGTGTGTGCATGTGTGCGTGTGTGTGTGTGTGTGTGTGTGTGTGTGTGTGTGTGTGTGTGTGTGTGTGTGTGTGTGTGTGTGTGCATGTGCATATGCAAAAGTTATTCAGTAGAGTTTCATTATACTATATGTCTGAATTGCACCTGGTGTTCCTATGATTTTATATGTACTGCAATGATTCATGTAACTTACCAAGTTTTTATTATAGCAAACCCTTGACTGTAAATTGCCCAGGGTTTTTCTTCCTGATTCTTCGCTATAAGTGGGCTCCATCTAGCTGAAGCTTCCTGGTATCATACATCAGTAGCTAACTAATTAACTATCTAAATTGATAAATAAATATTACATGGACTTGTATGGGGGCTGCTCATTGTCTCATAAACATACAAACACACTAACAGAAGATGATCTTGTGTTTTGACCTTACCATCTACAATGTTATACCTATCAGAAATGCTGTCATTTGTAGCAGATCAGTTGTTTACAATTATTGCCTGGGATAATCGAAAGAGGTAATTGGGCCCCTCTACGCATCACTCATCAGACCCGTCATAGAATACAATGCCCCATTTGGGATGTACCTTACAAGACACCTGCAACAACTGAAAAGACCACAGAAGTTCCTCACCAAGAGGATCACTGGCCTCAAGCAGATGTCCTATGCAGCTCGACTGAAGAAACTCCAGCTGTACTCGGTTGCATACCGTCTACTCAGAGGTGATCTCTGCCTGACATACAAGGCCATGTGCAACCCAGAATTGATGGACATGCTCCACCTAAAGAAAACCATATCCTCTTGAGCTACATGCTCCAGGGATCTAAACCTCACCACAACAATAAATAGGATGTGCTGGAGGGATAGATTCCTGTCCCAGAGACTTCCCATGCTCTGAAACAAGATTCCAGTCTACATTAGGCAGAGCTCCTCGCTAACCCTCTTCAACAGAAACCTTGACAAGTGGATGGGAAACAGAAAGCTTAGCCCAGGGATCACTTCAATGGCTCTGCTGGACAGAGGCACAGGGAACTAATCTAAGGTAGCAGCGAAAGCCAACATATTCCATCTAGGCTTATAAATGCCTTCGGGCAGATAGCCTAGTACCTACCTATGAACCTATAATCCAACTGATTTAATATCCCCTTTTAGGTAGAGTCACATGGAGAAAGCTTCCACATTACATGATATAGATACAAATACAGAGAGGCACGTGAGGATAAATATGCAGTGATGCCAGTAATCTTATGTATATAGATATATATTTAAAGGTATACCAAAAAATATTAAAACTGTGTTTCATGCAAGTTTAGCAGGTTTAAAAAATATCATCTATCGTGCTGGAGAAAAATAAGAAGGGCTCATAGATTTATGCACTACCTTAATTAAAGCATTTCCTCATATTGCCAAGAATCTATTTCTCATCCTACCCACAATGCATTGCCTTTACACTGTCCCTGCTATTCTACTATATCTCTTGGAGTTTAACTGTTTATTTTAGCTTGGTTTTGTTGACCATCATATCTACTAAGTACAAAACAGTCTCAGCAGATGCATTTGGAGAAAGTTCCTTTGTTTGGATATAGACACTATATTAATAATATAGTATATATGCAGTATGCAGTGTACACTATGGTTAAGGGGCAGTAAGTCTATAGTCATTAATAACATATGTGTTAAAGGCAAAAACAACTGGAGTCAAAAAAGCAACATGGAAAAAAAATATTCCATTTTTTAATGGGGAGCCTGTCACTTGCCTGAGTAATTTTTCTTTGGGTGCTAGTGTCACAAAGTAAATTTCCAGCCAGAAGAGTTTGCCTTCTACCACACTGTTGTGTGGAGAGTATAGAAGGTACTCCTCCTGCAAAAAAATTGTTTGAGGTGTGCACAAAGTGGCTTCCGGCAAGCTATTTTTGCAGTTTTGTCACTCACTGAAAATGCCTTTTGTTCATCAATAGGATACCTTGTCATGTACACTCTTAGGCAGTAAATATAAATATAAGGCATTTTTTAACACACAAGGAAAATAAGCAAGCTCATAAGAATGTCATTTAGCTACATGCTACATGTTCGGTGTGTTCAATATTCTGTGTGGATAAAACCACTAGAATGCTTAAAGAATGAATTTACAAACACACTTATGACATAAAAAAATCCAAACTCTCAAATGGACTTTACAAGCAACACACTACATTGTTCGCATTTTAAACGATTTTTATTTTTCATTATAGACAGAGTATGCATGACAAATAGAGGGGGAACAGTGAACTTCTGTTAGAGCAAAAATAATTAAATTGGCAGCTCCAGCTCGAAGTTATTAACAAACCAAGTTTAAATGATATGCTGTCCCTTAATTGCATACTGAAAGCTAGAGCTGCAAAATTAAATTAAATTAAATTATATCTGTGTACTATGTTTTTATGAATTGTTTTATATGGAAGAACAAGTTAATTCATAGTGAATGTTATGTTACTTTAAATGGAAGACTGGGTTCACTTGAAACTTTTTTATTGAATACCCTATTACTTGAAGATGTATTGAAATGTTTTGTAAATGTCTCTGATTTTATCTCTGATGATACCTTTGTTTGATTTAAAATGTGTATTAAAAGGTTGTATTAATCCAGTCCACTGTTGTGGTTATGGTTTGCTGGAGAAGTCTGGTGTTTTTTACTTTGAAAGCTCATGAGAATGTACAAAGTCCTAGAAATACTGACATATAAATATATAAGGTATACTGATACATGATAATATTAAGTAAGACTCATAAACATTAATTGTAGTCGTAGAAGAAGTAGCAGCTGCCATAAGAGCAAATGAGTTAGAAGCAGATATCGAAATTTATATATAAATGTGAGTGGCTGCCATTGCAGGCTGGTGTTAGGTAGTGCTAAAAAGAAAAATCTGTAGATGAAGCAAAGGTATTGCATTGTCTTGATATGAGATGTAAGATAATGTAAAGGCTGTAGTAGGGAAGTAACTTTTTGGAGTTTGCTGATTTCAGTTATGTTCCTAGAAATGTTATATCATGCTCCCAATGCATTGTATATATATCGGCTTCTTTCAATTTATCTTCAAACAACTTCTGATAAAAGTCTCAATATAGTTCTGAAATGACATTTGAGGTGCTAGAAGAGCAGAGTTTAATAACCAGACACACTTTAAGGAAACAGTCATAAACCACTATGGAAGACTTGTACTTTCTTTTAAACTGAGCCATCATAACTTTAATGAATTGGACACCACCGATTAGTCACAAACTACTTCTTACTCTCCTGGAAACTATCGAACTTTTGTGAGTTTTTGTTTTTCATTTCATTTACTTAAATCATCATTAAAAGCCTGGCTTGAGCTAACTGACAAAGAAGTATTTCACAGGCCAGCACACACATTAGAAACAATGGTACAAGATATACAGCATTAGTCACCAAGGGGAGTAAAGCCATCCAGGTTACATAGATGCCATCTGCTGTACTGTGGCACAGAGTGCAAAGTTATGCAAAATATATGCTCCCACATGCAGAACTGAATTGTAATGAAGAGACATTAAGAAACAGAAAATAAAAGAGTGAGGGAGGATATTGCTTGCTCTATACCATTATATGAAGGAAAAACAAGTGGATGCAAGACACTGCTAGGATAGCAGGAAGGAACAGATGGAATATGTAATTATAGTATTCTGATGTAAGGATTAGTGTCTTGTATGTAGGAGAAGGTGGTGCTGTTCAGTTGTGGAGAAGTGGTGAAAGTTAGCATGTCAATAGCCTTGATTATGAGACAAAACATAGAGGGCTCTACCTGTAACATTCACTTATAGATGAAAGGGTAGGATAGACAGAAATAGGGACAAAGTTTAGTTAAACACAAGGCTGGAATGAGGTCCCTTATGAAGGAAGAGGATTCTTACAAAATTGTACCTGGGAGGCTATAAATATGTTACTTTAAATTAAAAACTGTCACATTAAACACTTCCCTGCCAGTTAAAAAAAAGCTAACTGAACAGTTATTTGATGTCAGCAATGTGCATCAGACATTCTGGGCCATTAAAATAATTTTTTGTTATATTATATAGCGAACATTACCAGTAGAGCAATGTCACATTTTTATTTACAAACCAGTATGATTTACAATGTGTACATAGGTCTTTACTCAACAGGCTCAGACCTTCTCAGTGTTTTTCTTCTTCCCTTGTGCATTCTAGTACTTAAAGTAATAACACAACTGTTTGTCTAAGGCTGCACAGACATAAAAAGTCAGTATTTGTACAATGCTCTCTAGCTAAAACTAAATTCACTGCAGCTTCTGTTTGACCTAGAGCAAGCACTTAACCTTCTGCCGCAGACTTCATTTTGGTATTCCTATTTAAGTATCTCTGGGGGTTTATGTACTGTAACAAATAAACATCCTTAATTTTCACAATAACCCACACAGTATTACAAACTAAATCCTATCTTAATCCTTAAGGTTTAAGTATTCCAATATATTTGCACCAAGCCAGCATCTGCCTCTCAGAACACGTACATGCTTCTTCTTCTTTAAGCTTTTCCCGGTTAGGGTTTGCCACAGCGGATCGCCTGTCTGCTCATGATTGGCAGTGGAGTTTTACTGTGTCGAGTTGCCAGCCCAGTGCCCAACCTTCCACAGAAGGCACACACACACACGCACGCACTCACACCTAGGGCCAATTTAGTGTCCAATCCTAATAGATACATGTGAATCTACCCAGTATGACTAGTGCTGACCTACACAAACCTTATCGCACTTTAAACATATGTGAACAGACCCATTATAGGACCTACATGAATTTGTAACAAAATGGTTCGAAAGTTTCACCATGTAGCTTTAAGCAAGTGCTGCTTAGAACTTATCTAGATTATTATATGCAGTTCTATAGACTAAACATGGCCCAGGAGATTGATATAATGAAAAAGCTTCAGAGAAAAGCAACAGATAAGATGTAAGACTGCTAAATTGTATAAGGAACAGCTTAACATGTCAGATATCTTTTCAGTGAAGGAGAGAACAAACAGGGTGACATAATGCAGACAACTATGACACCTAGGAGTAAAGTGACAGCTATAGTTTTCAAGAAAAGATGTGCATGGAAGAACAGGTCATAACTGCAGGCTGTAATACAGTATAAAAGGGAATGAAGAAGGGAGTTCTTCATGGAAATAGCAGCAGAACTTTGGAATACAGTTAAAAAAAATATTGCAGAGGAGACTTTTTTATGGTGCTTCAGGGCAAATCATAAACCCTAGTTGCTCCTCTCTGAAGAAATTGATATTTATAAAATAACTTGGTTTCCTACCAAAACAAGTGCTCTGGAGTCTGCAGTTTACAAAGTTCATAAGGTTGGCTACCAATGGGAATCTGGATGCCTTAGTCTAGAGGTTATCAGTGAAAACCGAAAACTGACAGTGAAATTGATACCTACCACTGCTAAAATTTAAAATACTACAAGACTTTGTAACTTTAGGGTGACATGGGGTCACCAGGCACAGACCCTTTCCATTGGATATAGACATGGTGGCTTAATTTTTTCCACTAACCAAACAATCTATACCTAGGCAGACTTGGTATCTCCCTCTGGAATGATATATTTAAGCTGCTTAATTGTGGATTTAAAGTCAGACAAGAGTACTCGCCCATCATTGAATAAATATCTGTTTAAACCCTTAACTGGGCTGTTTTCTTTTCCTGTGGGAAGAGGACTGTTTATTTTTCTTAAGTTGCTAAGTTAACTGCAGCCAGAATCCAGCATTCTGAACACCTATTCATATTCATAATCTGAAAACAGAAAATCTTATAAAAATACCCCTGTTAATCCATTTCTGAAGACTGCCCATGTGATCTTCATTGAAAAGGTCGCACTACAAGTAAAGCAAGGGGAGGATAACTCTAGTCCCAATTTCATTCCTTGTCAGGACGGTTTAAAACTAACTTATTAAACTGAATGCTAGGATAAAAGATTATCTGGTGGTGAATATATAGAGTATAAAGAAATGGACCAGATGCTGTTTAGGTATTGGTCATTGTCAATAGACAGTACGTCACCAGCTGCAGTTTTAGTAGTCAAGCATGAAAAATGACACGAGAACTTAATTGTGCCAGAAGAAAGGAACATGAAAAACATACTTTTCTGTACTGCCTAGGTACTTTGGGAGCACAAATTGTGTAAATTATAAGACTGACATCCTGCACTGATGGACTGGTATCCCAGCAGAGGAGTTTAACTTAGAAAGTGTACATCATGTATAAATGCTGAAAGGGCAGGGTGTCAGCATGCAGTCACAAAATTCTGGTTTGAATCTTATTCCCTGAAAGAGAGAGAGAAAGAGAAAGAGTCTTTGTCCTCTTTGTAGTGGGTAGGCAAGACCTTAAAAAAGGGGGTACTATGAAATTTGTTGTTAACAATTGTTCAGTGGCAGCCATAAAATGGAGAAAACCAATTTCTTCTAGCAATCATTTTTTGCAAACTAAGAAAGCTGAAGTATATTATTGTTTACTTTAATAAACTGTATCCATAGGGATCTACATATTTTCTGATGGGAATGAGGAACTGAAAAACAAGATACTGCAAAGCAGAGGCTGGAGGTATTAGGCCAGCTGGGAAATTACGTCTGTTCTCAAAATGGGTATGGACTAACTGACAGACCAATAAAGCAGTCGTAGATATCTTTCACTTTTTTTTCAAATGAAGATGCAGCAATAGGGAGGAAGGAAGAGACTTTAAATGCTGTCAGTCTAAAGAAGGCATTGGCAAGGGTGGGCGATTGGTATAATGGTTAAGGTGTTTACCTTACAGACACAAGGTGCAGGGTTTGATTCTTCTATGGGGTAATTGGCTAGGCTTTAAATGACTCACAAAGGCCATTAGCCTAGTATGAACATATAAATCCGTAGAATGTAGTTACTGCAGCAGGAGAAGGAATGTACTCAAGTTGAAGAACAGGACTGGTATATTGTCATGATCTGACTAAACACTGCAAAATATTAGGAGGAGATAGGCAGTGTGCTTTTTTTGCTTTGATTTAGACTATTGCAGAGGTGTCTTTTATTACTATAGATAACTACACTTTGCATATAGAGCACAAACATTTAAAATAAAATAATGAAAATATCAATTTCATGAATGTTGGAGCACAGGGATTTAATAAAAAAGTTAAACAATGAAACAATTCAACTGCTTAAATCAATATTACACATCATTGACAATAGGTGTAGCTTTTAAAATTTATAACTCCAGGATAATGGTTTGAATTCATTTGGAAGTATTGCTACACTCCCTATGTCCTGTTTTTTACAGAGGGAGAGAGTTAAGTAGCAGGTAAATACTCCAATAAGTAGGAGCCACCCTGCGATAATCAATTAGGTGTTGAATATGTGTGAGTATTTGGAGAGGTAATGGAGGTCTTCCTGAGCCATGACAGAAGCCTTTTAAAGGAATGGGGAAATTTTTAGATGAAAAGAAGAAAGGAAATTTAGATTGCTGAATCTTAAAGTACATTTAACTTCTTGGGATTTATATTATCTATTAAATAAAACTGCAGAGGAATGTAGAGGAGTATTAGCATAGACACTGTATAAAATGATTTAACATTATAGGAAAGTGTTAAGAAAAGCAAAGAAGCAAGAGAAAGCAAAAGAATATAGATATTATGAGAAAAAATGTTGCAATATGAAGGAGATACTGATTTTGCTCAGGTGAAGAGAAAAAAAATGGTATGATTTAATAATGAAAACAATACAAAATTCCACTAACAGTAGTATATAAAAACACACATACACCAAAAAGACCAGATCTGAGGTAATTTGCTGATTCTTTTCCTTAATTATTCAAAGACTTAATCAAAATACACCAAAAAAGCACTGCTTAAAATGAAATAGGAACAGTCATATGAGAAAATATCCAGTCAAATATGTAATACAATATTTACAAACATAAATTGTGAAAATAATAAGAATGCAAATAACTCTCATTTCAAATATGTTACAAAGTAGTGAATAAAACTATTTCAATGGCCTCATTCTTAAAAAAAATGGATTATTTCTATCAATAAACTCAAATTCAAAAAATGATCCTGGAAAAATATCTTATTATCGAAAGTTGCATTTTATACAGCTATGGACAGATTATTAAACAACCAACCAAGGATGATAACTTATTGGATGTTATTTGGTAAACCACGGGACTAATTCAGTTTTAAACTGTAACATTGGTGCCCCAACTGGAAAATCAGATTACTATTCTTTTTGATGTGAAAGTGTGAGTAAAAGTGAAAAATGTATTAGACTGTGAACACCTTAAGATGTTTTATAGAAGCAACTTTGAGTCTATAAATAAGGAACTTAGCTCTTGGCAGGTGGGGATGCAACCGGAAAGAAAGTCAGTTGATGAAAAGTAGAATACATTTTATGGCAAATTAAAAGCCTTAATGAACAGATTTGTACCTGCTAGTGTAGCCAATCATCACAACAAATATTTCCCTCAGTGGCTAACAAAAAAGTTATCACAACTGTAAAATAATACAAAGGCCATCTGGAAGAGGTATAAATGGGATGCAATTTAATAAGAAAAAATGCAATGTGATGCATTTTGGTTCTGGAAATAACCGTTATCATTATGCCCTGAATAATGACATTTTGACTTCAGTAAGTTGTGCGAGAGACTTAAGATATGTGGTGTACAATGCTTTGGACTTTAATAATCGTATTAAAACAGTGTTGAGGAAGTATTATGGTCTTTTAAAAGACATCTATCATGAGTAGTCTCAATTCTGCTTTTTACCTCTACCTAATGGCCTATTATGGAATACTGTAGATATTTCAGTTATTATAAAGCCTACCAAATAGATAGACTTGACAGAATCCAGAAGATGGTCACAAAGCAAGTGAGAAGATTAGAAAACATGGCTATAAAGAGAAATTGAAGACTCTTTCCCTGTATCCAGTTGGCTATAGGCTTTTAAGAGGTGACTTGATTCTTGCGTACAAAACTCAGTGAAATGAGACAACAGCAACCCCTCTTGGTATTACATTTTTGGGGGGCACAGTATCAATGCAAAGAATAACAATCTATATGTGAGACTGGCAGATGTCATCATTGAACATCATTGAAGAGCAAATATTTTCATCACAGAGTAAGAATATTATGGAACTCTTTCCCTAAATATATAAGGAAAGCTGGTAGTGTCAAACTTTTCAAGCTGCTGATAGATGAATGGAATAGAGATTTTGTTTATTTTCCTGATCTAACTGTTGGTAAACTCTTAAATGGCTCCTATGAGCCCTGAATTTGAATTTGTTCTACACTGAACATCGAGCATTCTTAAAATGCACTCAATATTCAGTGATTCATTTAAAATTTGGCCATCTAACTGCTTCAGAAATAAACTGCTGATATAATTCTCTGGCTTCTAGAATGTTATCCAGATCTCCACCTCTGCAATCTAATGTGACATATTAGAAATGGCATTTGTTTGTGTTGCTAATGTTTTTACACTCTGTGCTTTGAATGATAGCTAACTGATAGCATCTGGGGAAGAAAGATGCTTAAAAGCTTATGCACTTTTATGTATTCTTTGTCTGATTGGTGCTTGTTCCAAAGGTTTGGTAAATCATTTTATTGGACTGAACTCGCTGTGGAATGTTTTGTTACTGTGACACTTTAGATTCCAAAGTTGCTGCACAGTACGTATAAATACATTCATTATTCACTATCAGACAAAAGTTTAAAAAATACATTAAATGTCATTTTTTACTGGGAGCAACCTAATGTACATGCATTCTAAATCCAAAGATGCATAGCCTTAGAGACAAGAGAAATTCTGGATACTGCATTCACCTCTAAAATCATTTGACCTCTAAGTGAAAATATATTAGGAGGGAGGTGAAGCCTCTGTGAGCATTACAGGACAGCTTTGCACAGAAAAAAACACTTCCAATACTCAAGTTACATTGATATTGGAATGTATGTTTTGGCACATGCAGTTACAACATAGCAGTTCACACTCACATCTGGTATACCTATACAGCAATATTATGTACAATGCAGTACTTTTGTAATAACTTTTCCTGTTCTCACTTTTAACTTAACTGACTCATTTTTTAACATAGCTCACCTGATATATTCCTGTCTTTCATGAGTGTAGGTCTATTTTCTTTTTTTACATTTAATTTTCAGTGTCATATATTTGACGTATTATTATGCTCCTGCAGTTTTACTGTTTTGATTACGTTTAACATAATGATAGAATCTGAAATTAAATTACATCATTTCAACATTTTCAACACTGATATTTTTATAGGGGGATGTAGATATGTGGCTTAAGTGTGTGATCATAAAAATTTGGGCATAAGATATTTAATGTTGAGAAATTGACCTGAATATGAATGGTCATAGGTTAGGTGAAAGGTTACTAAAGGAATACACGATAACATAGCTTAGGTGCAGCTGCACAGAAGAAGCGAGAAGGTGAAAGGTCATAAGTTAGGAAAATAAGTGCTTAGGAAATGTGTAAGTGAAAAATCACAAGTTAAACATTGCAGCACTGAGGGAATATGAAAGAGATGTAGCACACATCTTGGCCAAAAACTCTAAGGCAGTATAAAAGACTGGAAATATGAAGGCAGAAGTACTGAGATTATATGAAGTAAAGCATCACAGGTAAGAAACAGAAATGCCAACTGGAGGCGATTAGTCCCAAAAGCTTCTGCTTATAAGCCCTAAAGTATAAAATCCTGAAATATGCAGTCAACATCAGATGAAATATAAAATTCTGGGATATGCCTTCATATAAATTAAAATATAGATCATTTTATATAGGAGGAATAAGTCACCCTGCACTGATATGTAGAGGTTTACATACTCTTAACCCTGGCATATTTGTCTTAACTGTAAGTATGCACAATGTTTAAAAAAAGAAATACTTGGTTGTCCAGAAAAAAAGTATATCTTTACCTTCAGCATAATGCCACCTTAGTGCCAGAATAGATAAGTGGGTGGGAGTTGTGGGCTGTGGTATAGCCAACACATAAGGAATTTAGGAAGCCTGCCTTTCTGCATAAAACAATATCTACTATAACTCTTATTCAGGATTATTCAGGATTTTTACATCTCAAGTATTTCTGTTTCATGCCTTTGCTTTAATGAAATCTCTTTTTCAGGATTTTGAATGCCAACATTTTGAAGTGGATGCTACTGATGGAATGAAAAAAGAATTGTTAAATGTTACAAACTAGTGATGGGGACACTAAGGTAGCATACAGGTTAACAGTCGCAGGTTAAACAGGTTTACTGAGGCAGTGTGAAGGGGAAAATCATAGGTGGGGGGACAGGAACACTAATGAGATGTGAAGTTGAATTCTCACAGGTAGAAAGCAGACTGCAGTGGAAATATTAAGATGAACAATTAGACAGAAGGACTTGGGGGGGATTCAGTAATCCTCCGAGTAAGACTAACCAAGTCTTACTCGGAGACGACCGTCTAAGAGTATGACGTCAGCTCATCATGCATATGCATGAGGGTGCACTGACTCAACTGGAAGGCTAACACGGAGTGTGTAAGACTGCAGGGGGTGTGTCGGACTGCCGAGCAGTCCAAATATCCACGCCCCTGCAACTATATAAAGTGAAAATGACAAGTGCAATGAGCGAGTCCGCTGAAATGTACACATAGCAAACACTACACATCGCCACATACTAAACCCCTTTGTAATTGTAAAATGTAAACCTAATACATCCCCACATACTAAACCCCTTTGTAATTGTAAAATGTAAACTAATTTTTTTTTTTTTTATAATTCTCGATATAGCTGCCCGTATTTGCACGTGTTTGTGCGGGTGTGCCCATTGCTTAGCTGCAGTTAGCAATTTCAACATCGAAGAGCATAATAAGAAGTGTTTATGCAAATCAAGCCAAATAGCAATAGCTTAGTGGTAGAGCCTTTGCACAAAGAGGAGGCATTCCCGGTTCTAGTCCAACCACTCCCCTGTCTAATTTATCTTTTAAATTAGTATATAAAATAATTCCTGACATACATGAATGAAATTTTAGTAAAAAGCATTGAAATGGCCTATGTATTAGTGAACAAAATGTATACATATAAATATAAGAAGGTGAGCAGCATTAAGGATATTGACATATAATTGCCCATAGTTAAGCAGCACTTTACCTAGAGCAATATAATTGCCCATAGCTAAGCAGGGTTTTACCTAGCACAATATAATTGCCCATAGCTAAGCAGCGCTTTACCTAGCACAAAATAATTGCCCATAGCTAAGCAGCGTTTTACCTAGCGCAATAGGTTTGCACAGAGCTGCGCACCGCGCTAACCAGCACACTGTTGGGCAACGTGGAGCAACTTAGAGCAAAGTTGCCTAAACACAGCCACACCCCTAGCCTGTCTGGACAGTAGTAAAATAAAAAGCAATGACAAGGTTCGAACCCAGGACACTGTGCACCATAATCAAAGGACTGAACCACTAAGCCATGACAGCTTAGCATAAACATGCATTTTTAACATACATATACTTATAAATGGAAGTATAACCATTGCTAAGCAGGTTTGCTGTTAGCCGAGAATTTTCAAAAATGGACAATCACAAATAAGTGCAGGAAGTGCAGCATATTTAAGCTCCATAGGCGGGAATACTCACGATAACTGATTGCAGCTCCCATCTGCAGTCAGAATGGCTGGTGCTGGAGATGGTACTTGCTTTCGAGTGCAACGCTGGGGCATCAAGGAATCAAAATACATGGTTTGGCTCCTTGTCCACCATCATGAGTCAAGACTCCTGCAGGGCCAGTTTCAAGGGATGGAGTACAAAGCAGACGCTTGGAACCGGTTAGCTCATGATCTCACCAGTGCCACAGGCATCCCTCGGACTGGTGAGCAGGTCCGTCACCACCATGCAGACCAGAAGAGATGGAAGCAGGACCTACTGAACCGATGGATACAGGAGGCCCGTTACATGCAAGATGCCCCACTATTGAGTAGGTAGCCATGGAATGAAGTATGTAAGAATTGCTATTGTAGTCTATATTATGGATAGGTATGTCTCAATATCCCTTCATTTACTTCACAGCTGCAGGTGTCCATGCTGCAAATCAGCAAGGCTATGGAGATAGGCTGCTAAGGCTGCACCACCAGGCAGGTTAGTAATTATTCTGCATGTATTGTTATATAAAATAAATGAGAGAGCCTGAAAAAAGTGTTGTAGCCCAATAATAAAGCTATAAAATGCCCTGAATAATTTCTCTGCATGTACTGTTATATAAAATAAGTCAGAGAGCCAGAAAAAGAGTGTTGTAACCCATTAATAAAGGTAAAATAAGTCCTGAATAATATCTCTGCATGTAATGTTATATAAAATAAGTGAGCGTGCCTGAAAAAGAGTGCTGTAACCTATTAATAAAGGTATAATATGTCTTGAATAAGTCTTCTTCACTCACTGTAATATCAAATAAATGAGAGAGCCTCTAGAAAAGTGTGCAATGTAATTAATAAAGGTATAATACTTGGAGTGTGTCCGTGTAACTTACTTTGAAATGTTGTTACTAGTTGAAACTAGTAAACCATCCACTAAATGTCCCATCCCTCCAGAATCTACTCCAACCCTATCGCACCACCAGACCACTAAGATCCAGCAACAAAAATCACTTGCAGATCACTAAAGCCAATAACTCTGCTGGTGAAGCACTATTCTCTTGCGCCATAGCCAAATTATGGAACTCACTCCCACCCACAATTACCTCTGTACCATCATGCACCAACTTCAAAACTTTATTAAAAGCACCTAAAACATGCTGGCTATGCCCTTGCAACTCCCACTCTAATATCATCCACCCCATCCAACTACTACCTTTCTTTCACCTCCACTAACTACCTTGATGATAGCAAGCTCAGATGCTCATAAGCCTAGTACTTATTATACAGCAGGAACTTCTCATTGTTACATTTGTTAATGCCTGTTATGTACTTCACAGATAAAGATTCTAGTTGTCTACTGATGTACTATGTTCTTCATCTGTAAATATGTTGTGAGTAATTTCTATGTTAAATTGTTAATCGCTATGTAATCCAATGTAACTACTGTCTGTTTATTTTACTGTGGAGCTTTTCTCCCCGGGCCTCCGCTGAAAATGGACCCACGTCCAGTCGGACACTCCCGGTCAACAAATTTAAATAAATAAATAAAATAAAAATAAATAAATTGTTGTACTCTTGTATTATATAAATAGTACTCTTGTATTAAGCGCTGTCAACCCACAGTTGGGCAGTCCCATATAAAGTGGATGAAGGAAGTGCCAGTAGCTGTGAAACATATATGCAGTCCTCAACAGTTGGTTAATGGCTGGCATGCATAGGTAAATTTGGCACACGAGTAGCTTGTTAATGTGTTCCCCAGAAATGTAAGTGTGCTGCTAGAAATGTAGGGGGCTGTAGAAATATAACTGAAAATGTCACGTGAACACATCCAGATATGTAGATATATGAATATAAATAAAATATATAACTATGTAGCAGTAACATCTGCATCCTGGACAGTTAGTATGTCAGATATAGGTCAGGTATATAATGAACTAGCCAAACCCATTACACAACCTAATGCACGCTGCCTAATGTAATAATACATGTAGGGGATATACACCTGCAGTCAATAGGAATGTAGTGTAAACTATAAGTACTTATAAGATGTTAATGGAGGTATCATTTACACCCTACTGTATGTGCATAAACAATGCAATTCCACACCTCAATGGGTAAGTCTAATCTCAAAACATTTGTTGGGACATATGTCCTATTGTTCTATAAATATCTGCATTTACTTTGATGCATGTGCCCTGTTCAAACACCACAATCTTGGTGGCCTGTTGCCACCAATCATCCCTGCATGCTGTTGGAATGTCCACTGTTGTTCAATATATGCATGTGTTATGCTTGCTGTTCAACTGTTTGGAACCCTGTTGTGTTGGGTTAATGGGAATATTACTGCATGCTTTTGCAACTAATTTGGAATGCTGTTGTCTGTGTTGTAATTAAATACACCTAAATACAGAACGCATGGGAAGGCCGGTCCCAGCAGACCCACCTGTCCCTCCTCAGCTGGCGATTGCACCTGGCACCAGCAGGTCCGGGGCCCAGCTCGGGCTCCCCTCCTCCATTGGTTCTGTGCCGCCTTCTGATGGAAGCACTGCAGGGGATGGGGCTCGTCCCCCCGTGCAAGCGTGGGCGGAGAAGGGCCACCTGTCACCCTCCAAAGGGTCTGGGCTGTGGTGCGTGGGGAGATCCAGCGTTCAGTCGCTGATCCCCTATGCCAGCTCGAGGCAAGAGTGGCACGACTCACAGGTGAGCCTGCCCCTCCTACGCAGCCCCCAGCACAACGACCTTCTGGGCTGTGAAGGTACAGTGGTGACTGCCCATGGGTGGGGATCTCAGTTCCACTGTTACCATATGTGGGCTCATGGGCTTGTGATTTCCAAACATCTTTCCCTGTCAATTGTGTTCACCCACCCCATGTGTCATATTCCGCCCCTGTATGCGTCTTGTTTGTCTTATCTGTTTACCTCCCCAACCTACCTCCTCAAATATACCTACTTCCTCTACCTCACATTCCACTCTCACCTGAAAAAACAAAAAAAGGGCAATCTGTTCCCACAAAAAAATTATGCCCCATACATAGCTGCCCATTTCGCACACATGTCCGCTGGACATGTAAACTGATAATTATAAATGGAAGTACAACATACTTTGTTGTCCTCACCCCTCTCTCTCAGGGGTGGAAGGTTTCAAATTTCACTCCAAATTTCTAACATATGCACAGCTGTTGCTGGTAAAGAAATGGGTAGCTATGGACCTTCCCTATACCTGTCCTGCACATCCCGAGCTGGTTTCCCTACTGTCTTTCCCTCTTTGTGCCCCCTTTTTCACCACTTTCCTATCTCCCCATTTTCTTTTCTTTCAAAGAAATTAGCTCAGGGGTTAGCAGGAGTAAGCACTTTTAAGCAGTAGTTAGCAGGTGTGCGCGAGTGTGCGCTTATGTGCGCTTAGCTAAGCATCGCTAAGTGTCATGCAAACTCGCGCAAACCCACTTACAACTGCTTAAAAGTGCCTTAGTAACTTTGCATGGCAGGGCCCTTGTTCTGCTGAGCAGCAAAATAAAACACCTCTGTCGGTCTCGAACCCCGGACCTTGGACACACTATCCTGCATGAGGTACCACTAAGCCACAGTACACATACAACAAGTTGGTGCTGTAATAAATATATCATGCATTACAATGAGTGAATGTAAAGGGAAAATAGGAATGCCATAACACAAATGTTGTTCTGTGGATCTTTACCAGCAGTTGTTGTGGAATTGCATGACATGACTGAAAAGAGAACCAGCCATTCTAGCAGGAAATAATGTTACAGTAGCACTTTACAAACTCCACACAGTATCAGAGCAGGATAAACACTGGCATATTTGAATAGGGCAGAGGCCATACTTCCCAACTGTGACTGCTTTTCAGGGATGTCCCTGATTCGTAAACAAATGTTAGCTGTGTCCCTCAGAATCCCTCTGAAAAGTACTGACGTTAGGCAGAAAAGTGGGGAATTACACTTAATGAATAATGTCAATAAGTAAGAGTAGACACTGCATGCACCTCAGAAAAGGTGTATTAATACATATGCTCTGATCCTCTCACAGTCTCAACTTAATGTCTGTAATATATTACAGATGTACCTCACTTATATGTACCTTCCCCTGAGGCTGTTCAAATATATACCTGAGTGTATCAGAGGCCTGGCAGAGGCAGAAACACACAGGCATTTCAGCTTTTCTGCTGTTACACACTCTGCAAATAGCTTTGGAAGAAGTCCCACAAGCAAACCCTTATGTAGGAGTACAACACAGAAATATCAAAGGATGTAGCCATGTACTGGTAGCAACCAACTGTGACAATGCCATTGTTCCAGTGCTGAAAAGATTGGTGTGGTGCACAGACAAAGAATAATAGGCTAACCTCTGGCTACCATCTGGATATGTCCACAGGTTGGAGCTACACAGACAGACTACTTGCCTTGATAGACTAACAGGTACACAGCAACCCTGTATGTTCAGCAAGATAAACATCACACAATAATATATAATGCTCTCTGTACTTCTGCACCCCTACCCAAAAGAACAATATACCTGTGTATTCAGGCTCTACCAAGGATGTAGGTAGGCATACTAAGTACTGAAATTTGTCCAGTTGTCTTGCGCAGCCTCCGCTAATGTCAACACAAATAAACCACAAACTGTTCAGAAGTGAGTTAATTAATATTTACAGTATAGTATTTCACAAACAGTTCATGTGTCAGAAGAATACATTGCAATAACTACTTTTGTGTGGCAGTTAATTGTCTAATTAGAAAAAAAAGTACATACTCTCATGTATCTTGTGTAAGCATTTGGAGGGGTGAGTAAAAGTCTACACTGACAAGTGTGTACTAGAAGCAGCAACATTCAGGTTTGAGTACAACATGCAAATCACTGGCTACAACCCTAGCTTAAGATTTAAGAAGTATACCAACCTTCTGACTGACACAATGGTGTCCAGAGCAATCAAGCATGGGCCCCACCTTGGAAAGCTGAAAGGGCTACGTCTACCTAAGTTAGCATTTTATAGCAGCGGGCTGCATGCAATTAATAAATGGTGGGCACCAATTGGTGCAGAGACCATCACATGCACATGTGCAAATACCTAGAAAAGCAGGCTGTACTTGCTGTCCACACATGCAATAATCTCATTGTAGCAACAGAGAGAGAGAGAGAGTGAGAGCAAGAGAGAGAGAGAGACAGAGACATAGACAAAGAGACAGAAACAGACACAGAAAAAGAAAGAGCAACATCAACAGACAGAGAAAACCCAAACATTTATATATATATCTCTATATCTCTCTCTCTCTGTATATATATATATATATATACATATATATATATATATATATATATATATATATATATATATATATATATATATATATATATATATATATATATATATATATATATATATATATATATATATATATATATATATATATATATATATACATATATATATATATATATATATATATATATATATATATATATATATATATATATGTATATCTACATATATATATAGATTATATATATATATATATAGATATATATATATATATATATATATAGATATATATATATAGATTAGATATATATATCTATATATATATATATATATATATATATATATATATATAGATATAGATATATATATCTATATATATATATATATATATATATATATAGAGAGAGAGAGAGAGAGAGACACGGAGCATACTTACTTTCAGGTGCTTGGTGACCAAGGTATGGACTGAAGCTCAGTGTTGACACTGCAGTGCCATCCCTTCTTGCCAAAACACTGCACCCATTAACTACCACATAGGTGGTAGTCTACCTAACACCGGAGGTGTGATAAGGGAACATGGGAACAGATGGACAGTAGCCTCCCCTTTGATAATCACAGTGCCACACTAGTCATGTACTCTGTCTACGTGTTAGACGTCATCACAAAAGGTGTGTCATCTAGGGAAATATAGGTCAGTGTTCCCCTCTACTCATCACACTTAAAACCCATTATAGAGTACAATGCCCCATGTGGTATGTACCTCACATGACAACTACAGCAACTGGAAAGGCCACAGACATACCTCACAAAGAGTAATACCAGCCTCAAACAGATGCCCTATGCAGACCGACTCACAAAACCACAGCTAGACTGTGTTGCATACCGCCTACCCAGAGGTGACCTCTGCCTAACATACTGAGCTATGTCACACCCATAGCTGTTGGACATCCTCCACATAAACATATTACAATCCCTCCCAGATACATGCTCTAGGGCCCTACACCTTGTCATCTCACTAAACGGCACATGCTGGAGGGATAGAGTCCTAACTCAGAGACATGCCATACTCTGGAACAAACCACCTATCAATAGCAAACAAAGCTCCTCATTAGCAGTTGTCATAAATACTCCTGATGATTGGTTGGGAGATAGGAAATACACCCTGGGAATCACCTCTGTGGCTCTGGTTTACAGGGGCAAGTGAAATTAAATTACATGTGTGTCAAAGGCCAGGGTAGCATATGGCTAGGCTGCTGTAGGCCCTAGGGCCAATAGCGTATTGCCTACCTATGACATGATGCACACACACATGTACTTAGTGCAATAATTGCTATGTGAGGTTGACTGAGTGTGATGGTGAATGTGTTGGTGAATGTGTGCAAGCTCTGTAAAGGTGTGTTAGCTTAGTGTGAAATTGTTTTTGTCATGGTAGTTTGTGTCCTAGCTGTGATCCCAGAAAAAGATGTGTATGCTATTGCTAGGCAGAAAAAGTAGTATGGCATACGGTGTGACGTAGTCCCTTGTTGTCGACTGTGGTGTCCCATTGTAGGCTAAAGCAATACATGTATGCTTAGTGAGTGGTACTGTTGGTGAATCCATCTCCCATATGAACTGTAGTACTACCTGAAGTTGTAGGTCTAAACAGTACAGTATGGTGTATGTTCACATTGCTTGGAAACACTGTTTTGTGTGTTCCCTGTAGTCCTCACAGATTACATACCTCAGGCATAAGGCTTTGTAAGTAGTGACACACAGTACTCTATGGTACACAGGTAAAGCTCATTTGGGTTGGCATACATTTGTGTGTTGTATGTATGTCTGATGTGTGTGTAATTATGCCTGTACCATGCCTTCAATCATATGTGTGTTACAGGTTATACGTGTGTATCTAGCAACATGTATAGTCTAGTACAGCAGTATGCCACCTATATTAACAACTGTGCACATATGTTAGGCAGGGGTTTGGCATCAATGACTAGGTTGGTATACTGGTAATACTGTAACTGTACTTTACATTCATTGCAATGGATGACACCTTTCTTTATTCATTAGCTTGATATATACCTCCTGTGGCTAGGTGGTGCATTGTGTCACAAACAGTGTGCCATGTACTGGTGTATAGTCTTACATACTGGCTTCTCTTTGCTGCTGTGCAGAACATGGTTTGATATATAGAGCGTACCAGGCACTGTCAGCCAGTTGTGGCCTGAGTACTAATATGTGGTATTGAACATGCGTATCCTCTGACAACCAATCAGATGCTAAATATGGCAGTTAATTGATATCTGTACTTTAGAATGTTAAGTGTGCCACATGACTTGCTCACACATTTTGTTTAATTGTCTTCCAGGGGCATGTCCCACCAAAGAAATCCGTGTTATACAGCTGCAGAGGAAGCCGAAATACACAGCAGCCTGGTTCAGCACTACACCCTACTGTTCTCTAGAACCAGCCAGGACCAGCATGAGCGGACTGCACTGTGGCAAGATCTTGTTCATCAGGTAAATGAAATAGGCATGCATAACCGGACATATGAGCAGGTACACCATCACTGCAGTGATTTAATTAGACATGTCTGGCGGCGTGCGTCTGATATCCGTCGACAACAGCTTGCCACAGGTGGTGGGGTAGCCATTCATCCCCCCCTCACCAGAGTGGAGGAGCTGCTCATAAGTGTGGTGGCTCCTGGCCAACAACAGGAACAGCAACTTACATGTGTCATCATGGAGGCCGGAGCCACCCAGCATGTTGACATGGAGCATGCAGGTAACATGACCTATCTGTATACTACTGTTATCTGTATTGGTAGATTATGCATATGTGAGATGTGTACTGTGTGTTTAGCAGTTGTGCTGCATATTGTTGTGCAATACTGATATTTGGAATATAATCTGTACACCTGTGACTGTCGACTGTTGTACTTCTGTAGTTTCACAAACTCACAGTAGCAATGGCACAATTGTGGTCACTGACAAACTGTCTCATATTCTTGTAGGTCCCTCTGGTGTGACAGCAAGGCAGCCGGTCGATGCTGGTGAGTGTGTTATAATTTTAATATTGCTAATGAAATGTGCATGTCATAGGTGAGGTGTAGGCCATGTACATGTAACACACCTACGCATAATGCATGCTGTGCATGTTTGCTGTGAGACTGTGCACATCTCAGTAATGACAGTAGCTGCCTCATTCAAATGCAATACACAGAGCATCACACACAATTGTGGCAACACCGTACTGGACATTGGATAGGCATAGTTGATACACATGTACACAACATACACAACTTTGTCATACGCAGTACACCTTAACATGCTACACATAGCATATCCAGACACCCGCTGTAAGGTCACACTTCAGTATCCCACATGTCATCCACACAGCACACATAATATACTTGAGGGGTAGAGGCCTATCATGGGGCTGTGCGACACTCTTCAACACATAACACATTTATTTTAGGCAATGCTCCCTATTGGGCACCTTACAAACCCATGTAACAAGTGGCTGTGTAATTGTGACTGCAGCCACAGTACTGCAGTTCAGGTACTGCATGCTAGGTGGCAGTCCGGCACAAATTAGTAGCCTTGAGTAACCACATGATGCATGATGATGATGGCTCATGGTACTACACCCCATCCAGTTAAAGTGACCAGCATACTACATATAGCAGTCATTGCTATGCACCTCAATGTTGTGTGTGTGCAAACATATGCACCTATACACAATATGCATAGCAATCACCATTTGTATAAAGTGAAACATATATGTCTTATAATGCTATTGAGTGTATAGGTCACATGACACATATTGGGTATGTGTGATGTTTAATGTTGCAGTCATGTTGTAGCATGCCATGTCATGGCTGGCACTGGCATGTCCACAATATGTCCTACACTCACCATACCCACTGTACAATGGCCATGTTGAGCAATGGTATTCCATCACATATACATGCACCACTCATCCTGTGTGTATACATAGCATGTATGTGCTAAACCTGTGTCCACAATAATCTGCTACAGACACAGACACTGTAATCAGAAATGGATATCTATGTGACACACAGATACACATCCAGCCATGGTATGTATACCTGTGAGTGATGGTGCACAGGACATTGCAGACCTTTTAATACTTGCACAGCAATGTTGTGTCCATGTACACATTGTGTTCCAGGGTGAGGCCAATCACTGAACAACAACACACATGCATCAAAGCCATGTATACTGTTATTAACACGGGCTGTCTACACTCGCACTGCATGGTCCTGAGCAACAAACTTTCTGCATGCTGACACGTGTGATATGACTGTTTGCCTTGTGATACTGTAACCCACCTTCAACCACTATTAAGTATGTTTTGGACTACTGGTGGTGTGTGTGGGTATCTGCTGTAGTGAGGAGTGTATTTGTGTGCATGTGTGCATGTGTGCTGACATCATGTACAGGTCGTAAAGTGTGTTTCCTGTCTCCCTCCCACAGGTGCTGTGTTAGGGCTGGTTCACTGCAGCAGGGAAACTGATGTCACTGAGCCACATAGTGATAATGAAGTTAGGTGTGTTGAGGCACAGGCGTGTTGGCCAGGGTCTGTTATTGGGCCACCAATCGACAGTACACAGCTGTCCACCCCATCCATGCATATAGTCATACTGCCAATACATCCATCACCAATGCCCATAGCTGACGGACAGCTTACAGTTGGCATTGGCCAGGACAGTGTGGTATCCATGGCACATGCATCCCAACACAGCAGCAATACCCAGATGTCTGGAAGGGTACCATATAGGCAGATGTCCAGGGGTTCTCGTAGGAGCACTGCTGCTCATCATGCCACTGGGAGATGTGCAACAGGTATGACAACGTCACGCATGTTCCAGGCTGTCATGGAGGCACAGGCACGTATGGAACGGTACACCAGACAGGGACTAAGGGCACAGAGGGCACATAACCCCACCGTCATTGACAATATCCGTGACCTAGCAGGTGCCATCCATCATTACACCGAGGTCACTGATAGACGTTGGGGAGAGACATTAGATATCCTCTGCAATGTCATGTCCATGTGTCAGGACAGTGCAGGACAGTTGAGACATTGACCTGGATGTATGCCAGCAAAGTCAGCAGCTGGCAGTTGCCGCAGACGTCCCTCAAGCCACAGCCGCTCCCATAGTGCCAGTACCAGCCCCAGCAATGTTGGCGGTGGGCTGTCCATAGAATGTCCTAGAAGACCACGTGCACGTGGCTCTGGACAGTCCCAGCAGGGATCTGTGTCCAGTGTACATCCATCCACCTCTGGGGATAGTACCCAGTCTGGCTTAGTACCTGATAGTGTTAGCAGCACCCCTGCCAGCACAGGTACTGTATCCATGGCCAGAGATGTTGATCTGTAAAGCCTCACAGGTACAGTCTGTGGCTGTCCCACAAATACCCATATATGGCAGCCACATGGTGGAACTGTGTGCATGCAGACACACACGCATACACCAGACACCTAGGGCTAACACATACCCACACACATTACAACATTGGCCCATTCCAGTATTCTTGCCCCTCACACACACACACACACACACACACACACATACACATACATGTCAATTGGATGGCTCACTGTAGGCCTCTGGCAAACCAACAACACACCCTGTGCATATGATGAAACCTGTGCCACCTCCTGTCATCTGTAACATCAATGCAGGAACAGGCTACCATGGTGCTGATGCACAAGGTGTCTATATAGCAGTATAGCAATGTTAGCATGTTGTCAGCTGTAGAGTGTAATGATATACTTGAAGGTGTAGCTGAGCAGGTATGATGCATTAAAGCTATGATTGTCATTGTAGTGTTGTTTACACCAGTGTTGGTTCCAATTGTGTATTGTCCGGCCACGTGCCACTTGGCTGATGTGTGCAGTATTGGCAGCATGTGTTAGAGAGTGGACAGCATGTGTGGGTTGTGTGTAGCACAGATTTGCAGGTGTACAGTTGTGAACATGGTGGAGGTGCACTGTTTGCATGTATGTGCATAGTGGACACATGGCCAGGGTGACATGCTCTGTATTACACAGTAACATTCCATAGTTTCTATTGGTGGGCAGTATGTATTGTACTACACACATTCCGGAACCTGACTACACATGTGTGTATGACATGGTTTGACACTGTGCTGTGGGTGATACTGTTACTATCTGTCATTGTTTTGCATTCTGGTGATATACATCACTTCAACAGCCTGACCATAACCAATCGTTATATGATGTCTTGACAACCGACACACATATGTAGGACACACAACAACATTTGGATCCTTCAGGTACTATACAATGCCAGTAACCACTAGTATTCACCTGCACCCATAACTGAGACCACTCCTGTTTGGTATATAGCTGTCTTAGGTACAAGCAATCACAGTAGGGATATGTCCGTCCACGTCTGGTAATGCATACTGTGGCCTATAATGCATTCTCCAGATGACACACACATCCTCCACAAGGGTATCATACAGACAGATGCCTGTTGTCAAACCCATGCTGTAAAGCTATAAGCCAAACTAAGCATAGTCATCCACCTTTAAGGATCATATTATCCCCACAGTACCACATAGGTAGTAGCCACCAACATGATGAACAGGTACCGATGTGTACATGCAACCAAGTGTTATGTCATCTCCCCTTTGTTAATCACATTTCCAAAGGTATTTTGGAATCCCTTGGTGGATCACATAAGCAATAAGGGGTCTGCATGCATATCCACATAGTTTGTTCTACACCTGTTATGAATAGTCATCATGGACAGACTTTGCTGCGTTTGAACAGGTCTGACATATACCTCGGCCACAGACCCTCACTCACACATTCCAATAGGAATTGTAATGACTTTGTGTGACACAGATGACCTAGGCCAGGGATCACTGCAGTGGCTGGCCTTGTCACAAGCATACAGATGTGACCTAAGGTCTGGGAAGCAGCAGCACAGTCTGGCAAGGATGACAGCTGTGTTCTAGGAGAAAGCAGGGTTCCCACACATGCAATCATTGAGGTAACATGTACAGATATGTATTTGACACACAGCTAGCTCACATGTGCAATGCATACTGATATGTCATACAGTGGTAAAAGCAAAACCCACAACACATTGACCAACAGTGTCACACACATACAGCACACACACTCACCAAGTGCAGGATTCAAACCCCTACCTAACTACTTCATGATACTACAAGAGCATGCATTAACATGACATGCTAGGCACATTACTAGGTGTGCTCTTTTCCACAGGTATATTTGTAGGATGGTGACATCATCAGACTTAACAAAGGTTAAATTACCACTTGTGGGGTGTTTCACTACTCTTCTAGCAGGTTGCTTTTTCCCAAGGAGAACACACACAAACTTGCCCGGTACAAGATTCAAACCCCTATCTAACTACTTCATGATACTTGATGAGTATGCATTAACATGACACGCTACACAGATTACTGGGAGGTATTTTTTTCCACAGGTATATTTGTAGGATGGTGACATCATCAGACTTGACAAAGGTTAGATTACCACTTTTGAGGTGTTTCACTACTCTCCTAAAAGGTTGTTTCTTCCCAAGGAGAACACACACAAACTTGTCTGGTACAGGATTCAAACCCCTACCTAACTACTTTATGATACTAGAGGAGTACACATTAACACAACACACTACACAGATTACTGGGAGTTCCCTTTTCCACAGGTATATTTGTAGGATGGTGACATCATCAGACTTGACAAAGGTTAGATTACCACTTTTGAGGTGTTTCACTACTCTCCTAAAAGGTTGTTTCTTCCCAAGAAGAACACACACAGTTGTCCAGTGCAGGATTCAAACCCCTACCTAACTACTTCATGATACTAGAGGAGTACGCATTAACATGACGCGCTATACATATTACTGGGAGCTTTCTTTTCCACAGGTATATTTGTAAGATGGTGACATCATCAGACTATACGAAGTGTGTTACATTAGGTGACATTAGATGGCCTACATTGAAGGATTGTAAACACTGGCCATGTGATCATTAAAGGTGAGTTTACTATCTACCTGTGTCCCCAGGGCCATAATGACTTTCTCCGTACATGCTGAATTACCACCTATGTGGTAATTTGTGCGCAATTTGTATTACCCAAAGGGGATGACTATGCATTCTTTGCCATTCAGCTTGAGGGCATTGTTTTGACATCAGGTATCTGTCTCTGTAAGACACTTCTGGAGGATGTCTGTGTCAGCTGTACAGTCAATCATGGACCATAGTTTCCAGTCATCTGCAAACCTGTTCAGCCTTACACCATGCTCGCCTGTAAGTCTGAGCAGTATCGACTGAACAGGTGGGGTCCCAGGACCAAGACGTGTGTGATGCCATTTGTGACTGGCTTAGAGTTGGGCATGGCACCTGCAACTATGAACATGTGTGTTTGATCTGTGAGCCACTTGGCCACCCATCCTGTGACATAGCTGTTCATGTTCAAGCTGGTACACTTGTCCATGATGACGGAGTGGGGAATGGTGTGGTAAGCCCTTAGTGAGGTCCAGTTGGGCTGTGTGGACTACTTTCACCTCCATCTATGTTCATGGTAACTGTTTTAAATAAGTCAACTAGGTTTGGGAGCCAAGCTCTGCCTTTAACAAGGTGAAGTTGTGTAGAGTCCAGTGTCTGGAGATCTCAAATGTCTCAGTGTATGGGTTCCATGATGATTTGCTCAATAGCTCTGTAGACCAGGCTGAGTACACATGTTGGGCAATGGTTTCCAGGTTCTGTTTTGGCACACCCTTTGTGGAGCTGGGTGACTGTTAGTGTATGCCATTCTTTGGGTACATAGCCTGTGATATGCTTGAGTCTGGACAGTGAATGTAGGTGAGGGTGTAGTTCCTTATGGGCCTAGTGTAAGACGCAGCCTGGGACAACTTACAGTCACATTGATGCTATGTTCTTAGCTTTGGTGAGGGCTGTCTTTACCTGCATGTCCATGATGTCTGTGTCTCTGCATCCTTCTGTGATGGACACAGGCCCTTTTGGGGGTGATGGGGGGGGAGTTTACACTGCACTTGTCCCCCTGGGTGTGGGCAATGAAAGTTGGTTTGGTGTATGTCATTACTTTTTTCAGTAGCTGACAGCATATTTGGAAGTTGGCACCTACATGTCTGATATAGCTACCAAAGGCTTTGTGGTTGTTATTCTTATATTCCTTGGCAATTTGTCTTTAGAAACTGTCCTTGGATTATCTTATGAGTGATCATTGTTTCATCCTAATAATGATCAGTGATGCATTTCCTTTAGTGAAGTTGGCTTTATCAGGTGTTAGTTTCCTCCTTCTGTTATCTAGCTTATTTATGGGCAATGACCACCAGATTTTTTTTTTATTTTTGGAGGAGTGCATCTTGGTTTTATTTGTGATGTCTCATTCCATGCATCCCTGTAGATGCTCATAGGATGCACTTGTAAATGATTTGGCAGATTGTATACCATTATTCTATAGCAAGAGGGCTTTGGAACTTTCCACTTTGGTCTTAGGAAGTGTGCAGTTTGCTTTTGAAAATGTCTTCACAGTGGTTTCATTGACTGGGTGTGGGGGCAGGATGTGGATGTCCAGTGTGATTACTTAATGATCTGATATTACCAGCGAGGGGTTTATCTCTGTTGTGGAACACTGGTACCCCATGCTGGTGATGATCATGTCCAATATGTTGTCACCTCTAGTGGGCATGCTGACCAGCTGTTCCAGGGTGTTAGAGTTTCTTAACTTTAAGACACATTGGGCAAAGGACGTTGTATTCGAGTAATTCACCCACTCAATGTGTGGGTAGTTGTAATCTCCTCATATAATGGTGTTTGATAGGACCTTTATATTTGCCATTGTTCTCCAGAATACTGAGTGAGGTTCCTGAGACAAGGTACATTATCTGTATCAGGCTACAATCTGATGGGCAGCTTTGCCCAATGTTAGTTGCACTTGCATGGTCTCCAAGGCCTCATGCTGTGCCAGTAACCTGGAGGTGTGGATGTCCATAAGGTAAATGGCTACACTACTTCCTTTTGTATTTCACTTGTGGTCTTGGGTCCAAAGGACAGGGTGATTGTGAGTGTTTTACATGGATCATATCCAACAGCTGTATGTTTGACATAGCTTTGTATGTTAGGCAGTGAACACCTCTAAGTAGGCGATATGCAAGGGAGTACGGATGGAGCATTTTGCGATGGTCTGTGTATGGCATGTATTTCAGGCCACTAATGCTCTTTGTGAGGTATTTCTGCTGGCTTTCCAGTTGTTGTAGTTGTCTTGTGAGGTACATAGCAACAGTGGCGTTGTACTCTTTATAGTTCTAGTGAGTGGTGAGTAGAGGGGAACAATGCCCTCTTTTATTCTGCATGAGACACATTTAGTGATGAGGTGTGCCACATAAGAGGGTTTCCTGACTAATGTGGGAATGTGCTTATCACAGTTGTATCCACTGTCCACCCATGACCCAGGGTCTCTTGTCACACTTACAGTGTGAGGTATACTACCACCTATGTTGTAGTTCTTGGCTACAGAGATTTTAACAAAAGTGATGATAATGCACCTTTTGTCATTGAGCTACAGCCCATGGCTTGGACAACAGTCATCTGTCTCAGTGAGGCCCTTTTGTAGGATGTCCACATCTTTAGTGTTTACAATGATGGCTCCTAGTTTGCAGTCCTCTGGAAACTTCAGTAGATACTACACAGCCTGGGAAGTTATCTATTCCCATGGCTGCTGTGATACTGGCTTCGGACAGTGTTTTTTACCTCTTCAGCCGTGATGAAAGAACTTTGCAGTCTTCCATTATAGACATGTGCTCTTTCATGGGTGAGAGGGGGGTAAAGTTAACACTGATCCTATCTGTCAGGATGTTGCCAATATCAGTTGGCTCTGTACATTTAGTGCCATTGAGCTGTAACTCAGAACAGATCTGAGTGTAACCATGACATGGACCTGTCTGTTGGGCAGAGATCTCCTGCGTAGACAGTATGCAACAGAGTACAGCTTGGGTTGCATTCATTCTTGTTGTATGGGGCAACTATTTGAGGCCAATAATCCTCTTGTTAAGGTTCTTCATTGGTCTTGCTAGTTGCTGAACGTGCCTAGTCAGATTCCTCGCAAGTGTGTTGTGGTACTCTCTGACAAGTCTGATAGCAACCTCCTTTGACCTACATGCACAGACCTTGGCAGTTTGTGTGTACACATAGCGGGATTTTCAGACCACTTTGTGAATGTGTTTCTGGAAGTAGAGATGACTATACACATTTGTCCATAGATCCCTTATTATCACATTTGTATTTAGCCTAAGTGTGTGAGCATGCCCAGTATGACCTTTCAGTGTGATGTTGTTGGAGTGTGTGAGCATGCACAGTATACACATTTATACTATATGTGTATGGTATATCAAGGTGTATTTTTACAGCAGGGCTCACCTTTGTGTCATAGATCAACAGGGATCATGCTGTGCCTGCATGGCTTCCATGAGACACTTTGCATAGACCTATCAACATTTCTACATACAGGGGGGACAGCTAATCTTTGTACATTTCTACCCGTGAGCACACCGGATTGTTACTGTGGGTGTACATAGGATGTAGGTTTCACCTGACACTTATACACATATACACATTTGCTGTGCCTGCACTGCTATGTACAGGACACTATTACAGTCTGTACTGTTGCTTATCGTACTGGCTTGAGGCATACTAGTGTACTACAGATCTTAGCATCCATTGCCACATATATTAGCTTGCGACTTCATAGCCTACACAACCCACATCACAACGCCTGGCCTGATGTTCTCTGTCTGCATAGGTGTGTGGGTGAGGTTACCCATTTGCCTCATTAGGGGCATGACACAGCATTGCTTTGTGTTTGCATTAGTGTACAATTGTCCTGCTGTGTCAGTACCACTGTAATGCTATCATGGCTTAGTGGTTCAGTACTATGACAATAGTGCACAGTATCCTGGGTTCAAGCCCTATCACTGCTTTTTATTTTCATGCTGGCCAGACCAGACTGCTTAAGGAACAGTAAAGCAGATATGAGCATGTTTAACTGACTTTGCTCAACTTTGGCCAACCTTGGCCAACATTGCATGAGCAATTTTGTTTACATATACTACATATTGGTAAAAGCTGCTTAGCACTGCTTTATATTGCTTAAAACATGGCAATCGTGCCTCAGGTGATGCTGCAGGGCTGCCTATGTCAGATGCACATACTACACTCCCTATACATGTTTGGAAATAGGTAGTTTCAAGTTAGGCATCCCTTTTATTTTATGTGCAAGTCAGTGAGAGGTATCATTTCCAGGGTTCATACTGAGCCAGTGTATGTGCTATGAGTTGCCTCTTTGCCAAGGACAAGGCATACTGGGTACGCCTCTTTCTGCCTACTGGGGCAGGCTCAGGTTGTTCCTCCTCTGAGTCACGCTGTGCCTGTGCAGGCCTTGGCAATGGTGGGGGGCTGTTTTGCCCTGCCCCATGCTGTTCCTGCTGCAGTTGTTTTCACAGGATCATATTGTGTAGCATGGCACATACCATAACAATTTGGGTACATGTAGTTGGTGAGTACTGCAAGGCTCTACCAGATGTGTCCAGGCACAGGAACCGTGACTTGAGCATCCCAAACACACGCTCAATTACATTTTGTGTTTGTGCATGTGCCTCATTATGGAGTTCTTGTTCAGGTGTGTGTGCATTTCTGATGGGTGTCATCAGCCACGGCTCCAGTGCGTATCCAGCATCCCCCACTAGGTGACCGTCAGGGATGTCCCCATTTGCAAATGTCTGGTACAGCTGTGACAGATAATAGGCTATCCATCCAAGAACAAGTAATAAAAACCACGCCCAAAATTAGAACTGAGGATTCAGTTAGTGAACGTGTAGTGGAGACGCAAGGTGCCTCTAACGTGTCTGTAGTACATGCTGAATGAACAGATGTTTTTTTAAACCTTACACAGCCAATGGTGCCCAACTTACCCAAGAAGGTAGAAGTAAGAACTCAGCCTCAGTCGAGAGGCTGTTCGCAACAATGCTTCAAATTCAACGTCAACAAAAGGAAGAACAGCAGTCCACTACCGAACTCCAAACAGGTGCGGAAATAGATGGTAAGCTGAAATTGTCAATAGTGAACTTTTCATCTTGTACCGTGACTGCTGAAATGCAAAAACATTTGGAGAAAGGACTACAATTTATTGTAAGTGGCAATGATACAATTGTTGAAGCCCTTACTGATTTAAAAACATTCATACATAACCACAGTCTGAAAGTATTATTTAAAGACACAAGTATTGGTATTCATGACAAATTAAAAAAAAGTAGTGTATTTATTCCTAATAACTTGCCTGTCTTGAATGCCTTTGATTCAGTATGTGAGGATGATTTAAGACAATTATATGTGAATGTAGCCAAATGAAAATTGAAAGTCCATTCCTATAATATAACATATAATGAAAACAAAGCTTATAGGTCATTGCTTAACAATAAGGATATTATAATCAAACAAGCAGATAAAGGGGGCGCAACCGTAATATTTGATAAAAACACATATATTGAATTGATGCATGATTTTTTAGATGATAGGCAAATTTTTAAAAAGATTACTTTACCCGATGTCAAGAGAATTATTTATGATGTGAATATGTTTATATATGATTTACAGATACAAGGTGATATTAATTTGGATTTATATAATTTTTTTACTGTTTCAACTCCTCTTATTCCTGTGGTTTACGGCATCCCTAAGCTACATAAATCGCTTGCTAGACCACCAATGAGACCTATTGTATCTGGTCGAGGTTGGTCAATGGAACCATTATCAATTTATATCCAGGAAAGGTTAAGTAAATATTTAGTCTTATGCCGTAGTTATATTAAGGATACAGGAGATTTTTAAAAAAAAAATATTTCAGTGGAATGTAAAAGTTAAAGAACATGAATACTTTTTGGTAACTATGGATATAGCATCCTTATTTACTATGATACCCAATGATTATGGGATTGATGCTATACATCATTTTTTATGTGAAAATACTAACACCTCAGGTAGAGATATAGAGGTTCTATGCAGTATATTGGAAATAATATTAGAGAAAAATATTTTTATGTTTAATAAGCAATATTTTTTACAATTATCTGGTGTAGCCATGGGCACTCCCATGGCTAACACATATGCAAATTTAGTTTTGAGTCAATGGGAGAAAACTCATGTATACAGTGATAAAAATTCATATAGAGATAATATTTTATTTTATCATCGTTTTGTAGATTATTGTTTTCTCATTTGGAAAGGGACATCTGGAGACTGATTTTGTTGCTTATTTAAATAGTACCACTAATTTTCTAACATTTACTGCATGTTTCTCTGATACTAAGATTTCCTTTTTGGATGTAGAAATATATAAAAAGAATGACAATACACTGAGAACCACTGTATTTCAAAAGAAGGTTCAAGTCAATCGATATACCCACGCAGATAGTATGCATGCAAATCATGTTTTTCAAGGCATAGTTAAAAGTCAATTGTTGCGTATGAGTAGATTGAATACTGATTTACATTATTGTAAACAGCAAATGGACCTAATGTGTGCCGAGTTTTATAATAGGGGTTACAAAGAGACCCAAATTAATGACATTAGGGATTGTATACTGAATAATAGAAATTACTATGCATGTCCATTTTTTGGTGAGAATGTTTATCAAATGGATGAGGCTAATATGTCAGAAAATATAATAATATACGTTATGACCTATAATAATTTGTCTAAATATGTTAAACAAATAATTTATAGAAATTGGCATATACTTATGGCCGAACCACAATTAAGTAAAATATTGGGGGCCGTTCCTAAATTTGCATATAGGAACATGTATAATTTAAAAAGGAGGCTGTGCTATAAAGATTTTGAAATGAACTTTATACCTATAACCAGCAATAAGCCTAGAACTATACCATGCTATAATTGTAGTTGTTGTGTTGATATATGTAGTAAGAAATCATTTATACATCCGATAAATGGTATTGAATATGTGATAAATTGTCATGCAACATGTAGAACTACTAACGTGATATACTTGGCTATATGTACACAATGTCCAGGTTTTTATATTGGCAAATGTTCTCGATCCCCAAAAGAAAGAATTATTGAACATAAACCAGAAATGAGATGTCACATTTTTACCAATGCCTTGGCACAACATAGGAAGGACGAAAATGAAAAACATAACTTTAAATTCAAAGTCCTAAAAACAGTGGTTAAAAATACAAGGCTTGGTGATGTAAATAATAAGTTGGACGTTGCTGAATATGAATGGATTGTTAGATTAAATGCTGATGAAACACTTGGTTTAAATACTGCTATTACCATTAAGCCACTTTTAGAGTTTAGGCAGAAACAGCATCATTAATTTTTAAAAAAAAAATTTTTTGTTTTATTTGCAAATGTTTAAACTTGTTTTATGATTCAGAAATTACATATAGCATATACTTTTTATTTACTATGATTTATTTTGTTATACTTAATACAGAATTTCTATGATGTTTCTATGAAAGTTTGTTTAACTTTCTTATGTGAAAGATGTAGAAGTTTTATATTCTTGGATAAAATGGTTTTATTAGGGCTAATATGACCTCAACAGTTTAATTGCTCTTTAATTGATTCACCTTTTTCTCTGTAGGTCGGCTGTGTCATGTGGTTTTTATTTTTTACTATATAAATTGTAAATTTTATCAGATACATACTATACAACACTGAGGAAGGTTTTTTTTCCCGAAAACTTTGTTATATATTTTTTTAATGAAAGTGAGTTTCTATCTCATTCGTGTTTGGATAATACAGCTGTGACAGATGCCAGATATGGGAATTGTGGTAGCTTCCAGGGCAGCCAGCACACACATTCAGTATTATGCCCTGGGCATCGCACACAACCTGGCAGTTGATGGAGTGGAAGCCTGTGCGGTTGATGTAGGCCCTACCCCACTCACCAGCTGGTGCTTTGATGTGTATGTGCGTACAGTCAATTGCACTCACTACCTCAGGGTATTCTGCTATTTGCTGGAAGAGATGCATATTGCTGGTCAATACCTCATGGGAATTGGGGAAATATACACGATCACCAACACATACCTTGGTTTCCACTGGGATGGGTTCCCCTCTGTTGGTTCTGTGTGTGAGGCGTGGCCTGCACAGCTCAACAATTTGCTGCAGGAGCTCTCTGTCCACTCTATAGCGCTCCACTATCTTCAGCTCATGTAGCCCTTGGTAGGTTATCCTGGGTCTGTACACTCTTCTCCATCTCCTCACTGTGGGTTGCTCAGCAGCATTCGCAATGGCACCACCCTCAGCATCTTGCACATGTTGCCTTATAACAGTAATGGCAGCCCCTAACATTTTTATGTCTCAGTTTAAGCTTTTTAAGTTTTCACTTCTATTTGTTGACTGCAGTGTTGCAGTGTTTCTGAGAAAAACATGGGGGGAATGTTGTTTGCAGAGTTTTAGGTGCTGGGCTGGGCTGAGCTAATGTACTGCCTGTGTAATTGGCTGATTCTGATTGATTTCACCTGGTAGCTCTGCTAGTTCTCCTTGGTTAACTTCCTACTACTTCCTTTCCTTTCTTTTCCCATTTCTGTTTCCACAGGGGACAGCGCCGTGCAAACATGCGCACATGAGTGCACACGCGTGCACACAGGCTTACAAAGGCCTGCACGGGCTTAAGCGGGTGCACATTCATGTATACTAGCTTAGACAGCCTAACACAGGCTTACACGGGCGCACACCCACGCACACAGGCTTAGATGGGTTTACATGCGCGCACACAGTGACAGCAGCTTTGCAAGAAACTTTAGTGATAGCCACAGCATACACCTTCAGTTTCTTGATTTCAGTTTAGCAGCTGTAGACACACCTCTTTTAGGCCTGAGTAACTCACAGCAAACACATGCCACTCTGCTCCAATAAGCTTACAGTCTTTTTGATACATACTCCTTCATGATGTCACCCATCTCCTACTCTGTTACTCCCCTTTTCCTACTCTTACACACTAGGGACATGGTTCGCATAGCAGGAAATATTGGGATTCACTATCCTTATCCTCATTTGCATAGGATTGCATACTAATGCTTGGTTACATCTCTCAGACTGAGCTTCTCCCCTTAGCAACCTCTACGCAGTAGTCATGTTGTCTTCAGCGTGCCATTCACTTGCATGGCAGATGAATATTTTGAATAAAATCCCTATTTGTGGCTTTTATTTTTTGTTTTTCTGGTTTTTAGAGTGCAGCACATTTGTGCGGCGCTGCGGTTAAACATCGGAGATCAAGGTAAAAAATATATATATTTTTTTATTTTGCAACAGAAAAAAATGCCAATGGCCATATATTTGGCCATTGGCATGCTTCTTAATCTGGATGCAGCCTTTATTTGGAGCTGTCATGGCTCTGTTTTGCTATTTGCAGAACGGTACTCAGTTGCCAACTGAGTACATTTCTGCAAATAACACTACTCTTACTCGGACAGGTTAGTGTTTCCTGGATCGCAAATTTACCTCATTTGCATAGCTTTCAGCAGCAAATGAGGTAATTTGCATAAACTAACCCTGTCCGTGTAAGAGTCATTTTAGGAGCTCTCTTGCACTCGCCTGCCGGCTGTTCCTGGATCGCTCGGCAGACATATTGGCTGCATGGAGTCTTACTCTAGTCTTAGACTCCGTGCAAGCCTTCATGAATCCGGCCCTTAGGGAATGTAAAGTGAAGAATTAATTCCATAGAAAGAAGTGCCAATGGAATGTAAAGGGGAAGGCTGTCAGGCTGGAGATAGAAGAACTGCAGAAATACAAAGAAGGATTGTGTGCTGGAAAGAGTAGTACTGAGACAATAGGAAGGAGACAAATCATAAGTTAGGGATAGAAATATTTTTGGAATATGAAGGTAGAGTTACAGCACAGGAGAACTGAAGGGAAAAAGCTAAAGAAAACAGCAACTAAATACATATGCAGTGGACCATGTGAAGAAGAAATGTATAAGTGTCAGTACTCATAGTCATCTACTTTTATACTCAATATGAAGCTTCTGTGTGTTTGTTCCTGAATAAGAAACTGAGAACTATGTATGAGGAAATACACAAACACTCACACACACAGACACACACACACATATATATATATATATATATATATATATATATATATATATATATATATATAAAACCTAATTCGACTGAAACTCATTTGACTGAGACCATAAGATTGAAATTTCAAAATATTTCAAAAGACTGAAAAGTTACTTGACTGAAACCCATAATACTTAATTTCAACATTCTAAATTTTAACCTGGACCATATAAAACCAGACTAGGTAGGGGCCTATGCCTCCACAACCCCCAGTGTGGGATGCTGTGCCCCCACACCCCCCTAACTATATATACTAACTCCAGGATCACACTACAGTGGAGAAAAGGGCATAGTAGTGGTGGCATGTAGACTACTGTAAGGTATGTGAAAGGTATATGCCCTTTTCCCCACTGTAGTGCAGTCCTGGAGTTAATATATATATAGTTAGAGGGTGTGGTGGTGCAGCTCCCCACATTGGGGGTTGTGGCCCCCCACATTGGGGGTGAGGGGGCATAGCCCCCCTCCTAGTCTGGTTTTATAAGGTCCAGTTTACAATTTAGTATGTTGAAATTCAGTATTATGGGTTTCAGTCAAATGACTTTTCAGTCTTTTGAAATTTCAATCTTATGGTTTCAGTCAAATACGTTTCAGTCAAATGAGGTTTCTATCATATGATAGGGCTCCATATATATATATATATATATATATATATATATATATATATATATATATATATACTAGAGAGAGAGAGAGAGAGAAGTTCTCATGATAAGTTCTAATAATGAGACCAACTCCCAAATGTCTGTTAACACAGAAACTTAAAATGGAGCTAAAACCTTTTAATGCACATATATGTTGTTGTTGTGTCTTTCGGCTTTTCCCGGTTAGGGGTCGCCACAGCGGAACTCCGGTCCGTTAATGACTGGCAGTAGATTTTTATGTGCCGAGTTGCTGGCCCTGACGCACAACCTTCAACGAAGATACACCCATTCATGCATGTCTCCACACAGAAGACGCTCTAGCTGAGAATCGAACAGGACAACGTCTTACTGTGAGGTGACAACGCTACCGCAGCACCACCACCGCAATATTTTAATGCACATATATACTGCAGATTATTTTAAAAGAAGCTTTTTAGTGTTTTTGGGCCCCTTTATTTGCTGCCTGATTATTTGCACATTCAAAAAATATTCTGTGCTCTTGTTGATGTAACACATTCATCACTCAAACAGCAAAGCACAGTACACTATTACAAAACAGAGCTTTGATTTCAGAACATTAAACTAATACACACTATTCTTGCTTAATTTACTGTAGACAGTTGTCTAGAAAGCAAAGAAAGATTATGAGAGATACAACTGACTACAGAGAAAAGAGGGCTTACCCCTCTAAAAGGAGGGTTGATGAAGCACCCAGAGACATTCTTAATAATGAGGCAAACAGAGTTCCTGAAGAGGAGCTTAATGCGGTACAGACTGACACTTGTGAGGACAATGAACATTTTTTAGACAACCCACCCTCACTGAGGCACTCAGACTGTTTACAGAACTGTGCCCAGTATCAGTATCATATAAACACAACACCAATGAGAGGGCATACATCGACAGAGGGGTAGATGGGGGTGGGTTCATTCCAAGGTCGCCACAATCAGTGGCACAACTACCAATCGAACTTCAACAATTAGACTTTGCCAATGTATATGATGAGTTGTTGGATGACAGTATTGATTCTGGCATCCCTATTTTGAACAATACTGCTGTTGAATTTGAAAAACATTGTGATGACTGTAGTTTGGACAATGTAATATGTTGCAAACAGAAGGGTGATAAATATTTTACAATTTATAATTTTTCAGATCTAAAGATTATTGAATATTATGTCAGCTTGTTGAAAAAGTTTTTTTCTTTTGTCCTACCCCCAGATATGAGGTTGGGAGACTACTAATGAGTCTAAAGCTACATTCTAGGATTCTCTAGTTACAGATATTTTTTGTAAACAATCCAAAGCCCGACGATGATTGTAACTACTTGAGTTTTAAGAGAGCTAGTGTGTTCATTCCACCACACAATCAAACAGTTATGGTATTTGAACGGTTGTGTGAAGCCCAAATTAGGAGATGTCTGTAATATGAAAAAATGTCTAATGACAATTTATCCAGTGCTGAAAAACTTTGTTTGAGACAGCTCACACACACCAACCAGTACAGAGTTATGAAACCAGACAAGGGGGGGGGGGGGGTAATCATCATGACTAATACACACTATGCCTGTAAAATGCAAGTACTATTAAATGATGCAGAAACTTATGCGAGGGTTTCTAGGTTTGATGGACATAGGGTCTATGCCAAAATTGATTGGCATTTATATGAATTTATGTGTGATGGGATAATTTCTAATGAGTTTAAATATCTTACAGTGGAGAACCCCATTATTCCCTCTATTTTTGGTATCCCCAAAATTCATAAAAATGTAAATTTTCCACCTTTTAGACTCATTGTAGCTGCTAAGGGCTCCAAAACAGAACCACTAGCGTCATATATAGACATTACTTGTAAGAATGTATTGAACAATATTTCGCACATTTTAAGGAACTCTTGGCATTGCCTTCATAATATCAGGAATTTAAATTGTGGTGACAAATTTTGGTTTGTGACTGTAGATGTAGTCAACTTATTTTCGGTGATTCCCCCACCATATTGGAATTGACAGCTTTAACAACAGTCTGGATAAGTACAGTGATTTACACCATGTAAAAAGAGGTCTGTTTGTGGATTTGTTAGAATTGGTGTTATCCAATAATTTCATCTTGTTTGATGGGGAATACTACAAGCAGGCAAACTGGGTTGCGATGGGTGCCAGATGTGCACCCATCTACGCTAACCTGATGTTGGCAGAATGGGAACAGCAGCACATGTTTAATTCTGTCTATATGTCAAAGATCATGACATACTTAAGGTACCTGGATGACATACTGATTTTGTGGAAGGGCTCAAAACAAGAGTTGGAAGATTTTATTGGTTATTTGAGTAACACAACCACTTTTTTAAAATTTACAAGTCACATGGACAGAGATAGGATTGAATTTTTAGATATTCTTTTGTGCAAAGAGAATGGCCATATACATTCGAACATTTACCGTAAAAAAACATACAGCAACTCTTTTTTACATTATAAGAGTTGCCACCCTCAGTTTCAAAAGAAAAATGTGGTGAAGGGTCAAATGATTCGATTGTTAAGGCTTATTAGTCAGGATGACTGTTTTAAATTTGAACTGCTGAAGCTTATTGACATGTTCACAAATAGAGGGTATCCAATGGATTCACTGACCAAGTTAAGTAAGGATGTCGAAATGAGAAAAAGCAGTAATTTGAGACCTATTCTCTTGGATTCAAGTAGAAGTGTTGGTTCATCTAACACCATTGAGATTAAAACACTTACTAGTTACAACTCTATGGCAATGATCCTGGATTATAATGATTCGGGTATGAAAATTAAGAACATTATCCAGACAGTATGGGACAGTGTATTTCCTTCAGACTTAAAAGAAGTATTGGGTCCAAGCCCAAGATTCATTAATAGTAGGGGTTCCAACTTGAAAGAGCTGTTGGAAAGAGGTGTAGGGATAACCAAAAGTCATATCTCATGGGTGGGTGAGTGTGGTACATGCAGTATTTGCAAGTTTATTAATGACATATCTTATGTACACATAGACAGTTACAAAAGAACACTAAACTGCCCAGGGTACTGTAATTGCAATACTGACATGGTAGTATATGTAGCCACTTGTCTGTCATATCCGGCATTTTATGTACGAATGACCACACGTAAATTAAGGTTACGCATTTTGGAACATAATAGAGACATAAAAAGCAAGAGGCCTATACGTGCTTTATTTAACCACAGTAAGACGTATGGCAACTACAAAAAGTTTATATTTTTTGTCATTGACAGGATGCCCAAAAAAGACATTGGAGTTGATGTCAAAACCTTACTAGAGATGAGAGAAAGTCTATGGCAGTTGCGCCTGGATGCAACATAAACACCAGGCATTAATGAAAATATCTCTATTGCAAGTGTTTTGAAACATAAATCCCAGTTTATTTAACAGTTGATTATAAGTTTAACTTTCCTTGGACAAACTACTCACCAAAGGGGTTTACATGAAGCAGCTTATTATGACCATTTTTTCTGTTTTAAGATGTGGTTTTATTATAGTATTTCTTGTGCTGTCTTTTTCCTTTGCAGCAGGGGCTGGGTTAAATGGTTAATTGGATAATTAATTTTAATGGATGTTTTTTATATTGGCTGATTGCCTGCTTAGGACTATGAAAGTCCTGATTTTTTTGAGTGTAACTGACTCTGAAGAAGCCCAATGTTAGGGATGAAAGCGCTAAGTCAGTGATTCTACATTTACAATACAGCTGTGGTTTTATCAAGTCACAAATCTTTTTATTCTTACTGTTCTAGCTTAATTTACTGTAGACAGTCTAGAAAGACAGGTGAGCCGTGAGTAGCATGCATTTGGATCATGAATAATAAATATTGTGGTACCAACCACACTCCTGACTGTCCTTTTCAGTTTCTTAACTTGGAGGGCCCACTCCCTGACAATTAAAAGAGAGGCAGTAAAGCTTCAGTTGCATATACTTTGTAATATTAGAACGTTTGGAAAATACAGGCGAGTCAGCCTAGCTTCATTGTTGGAAAACTAGGTGAAGTGATACTGAAAGAAACAACCATGGATCATTTTAAAGCCATGCATTTAAAAGATCAGAGTCTGTATGGATCCATAGGAGGGAAGCGATAACTAAAAATCTACTATCATACACCTAGGCTGAATAATCAGTGAGAGACAGTCCATGAGCTCTGGATGTAGCATGATTTAACTTCTTTGCAGTTATCAAATCAATACATATAAGTTATCCTCTAACTGATGTTAGAAGGCAGCATGTTGGCAATGACCACCACAAAGTCAAACAATGCTGCAGGAGATGCCTTATCTCCCAGTTAAGTTACCAGACTATGGAACAAGTTACCACTTCCGCTAAAACAAATAGACAAATTAGAATGCCTCAAACTCAAATTAAAACAACACCTAACTGACTCCTGACTGAGCTAATACACCTTATTAGGATAGCATGGAACCTTCAAGTCACTACCATGTCTATTAGACATCTGGCTTATAGACGGGTTACTCACACACAAGTCGATAGCACAGCTTTACTATCTCACCCCCATTTCTCAACAAGTTTATCCCATTTTGCTTCCAATTTCTCTAATTTTTTACTTTTTCTTCTTATCTCTCCCCATCGTTTCTTCATACTTTCCAACTATTTCCTCCTCTTACCCTGTTCTGCTTCCTTTTCTTCCATTTTGTAACATAAAGTTACAATATTTCAGTGCTGGATAAAAAGAATACCCCTCTCACAGATCTTTATATTAAATATAATGCTTCGCTAGAAGTTTACATATTAGCCCATTACTCTACATTTGTGTTCTTAATTTAGTGTCTCGATAGACCCTTATGTCATCATCATCATCATCCCCTTTTTCCCATTTACATGGGGTCGGGGTATTGTATTAACTGTCGCCAACTCTCTCGATTCAGTGCCACTCTCCTGTCTTCTTCAACACTCATGCCTGACTGTCACAGATCTTCTTTCACACAATCCATCCACCTCTTTGCTGGACGCCCTCGCTTCCTCTTACCTTCTTCCTGTCTGTCTCAAATCTCCCTCACCAGATTGTCTTCTGCTTTTCTACACATGTGCCCATACCATCATAATCTGTTTTCTTTGATCTTTTCTGCAATTGCAGCTACTTTGGCTTCTGCTCTAATGTCCTCATTTCTTCACCTGTCCCGCAGTGTGCATCCTACCACCTTTCTCAGGCACTTCATTTCCATCACCTCTAGCGTCTTCAACTGTTCTGCCTTTACTGCCCAGGTTTCTGTACCATACGGTAGTACTGGTCGCACCACTGTCTTGTACACCTTAAAGCAGAACCTTATGTGTCAGACCATTATTGAATGTTGCCTCTTTTAATGAACGTTTTTCTTAGAACTCTGTATATTACAACATTACTGTATGTATTTTATTCCCATTGTTTGTAGCATTTCTCCCACTACTGAAAAGAGGCTTTTCTTACCCAGTAAGATTAGCCTAGTCAATAAAAATAAACAATTAAACCAAAATAATTTTCTTCAGTTTTCATTTTTTATAGCAGAAATAAATTTGCTACATAGTGCAATTAAAAATAAACTACGTAAAAAGGTTGACATCAGCCATTTCTATGCCTGAAATGACTGCAGTGTTACACAGTTAGTCTTTTGCTTATAACCATCTAATTAAAATAAAACTTTGTATGCGTCTGCATCTTTTACCATGGTAAAAAACATGTTTTTGTCTTTGCCAAGTCACAAATGTATTCATGCATAGTATCAAAGCAGGTGATTACTACATGTAGATGCATAAGCCAGCAGATGTAAGGCTCTGAATCATTTGTGTTGACCTTTCTTGTAAGTTCCTCTTTTTTCTACGATTTTTCTGTTTTGCCCGCATTAAATTAAAACATGTGACAATTACAACAACTTTTAAAACTACCCACACATCATATTATAACTGCAGAGACTGGTGTAATGCTCACTTCTACAAATAGTAGCACCACATCTTACAATTTAAAGATGTCTTTCATGACCACCTGCTTGCATTTGCATTCACTTAAGTATCATTTTGATGTGATATTTAGATATTATTATTTATATTCAAATATTGGTTTCATTAAAAGAGTTCCACAAATATAATCTGTCCCCTTCTGCAAAAGGTATAAGAAGGAGGGCTTTCCCTTAATTTGTCCCTTCACTCTAATGATAATTGGAACGCAAAAAAAAAATAAAATCAAAGTGCAGCAAACAATGGTTTTTACAAAATCCATTAGAAACAATTCTATCAATTTAGAACATGGTTCTCCTTTTAACTGCCTTTATATATGAACTTTCATTTCCAGTTGTAGGACTGAAAACAGAAGTAGTACTTTGTATTTTTAAACAATATGAGCTTCCTATTTGTTGGATGACATTTTCTCTGTTTAATACCTACATATCCTTATTCTGACGCTGAGTGAAATGTATTAAAACAGAAAACATTTAGAGCAATACATTCAGTGTGGAGGGTTGTATAGAGGTATGAGGAGTGCAAACAGAGCCACAAAAAACATGCAGCTTTATCTACATAGGTTCATAGGTTCATAGGTTGGTACTAGGCTATTGGCCCTAGGGCCTATACAAGCCTAGCCGTAGCAATTCCCTGGCTATTTCTTCCCACAGTATTTACTTCCCTGGACCCCTGTCTAGCAGGGGGACTGATGTGATCCCCGGGGTGAATTTCCTATCTCCCATCCAATCATCAAGGTTCCTTTTGAAGAGGGCCAAAGAGGGGCTCTGCTTGACATGTATGGGCAGTCCATTCCAGAGTCTGGGGAGTCTCTAGGTCAGGAACCTATCCCTCCAGCATGTTTTGTTCATTGTGATGACAAGGTTTAGATCCTTGGAGGGTGTATCTCTGAGGGATTGGGATTTCTTTAAGTGTAGCATGGCCAACAGCTCTGGGTTTGACATGGCCTTGTATGTTAAGCAGAGATCGCCTCTGAGTAGATGATATGCAACAGAGTATAGGTGGAGTTTTTTTAGATGGTCAACATAGGGCATCTGCTTTAGACCTGTGATTCTTTTAGTGAGGTATTTCTGTGGCCTTTCCAGTTGTTGCAGATGTCTTGGGAGGTATATACCAAACGGGGCATTGTATTCTATAATGGGTCTAATGAGGGATGAGTACAGTGGGACAATGACCTCCTTTTTTCCAGATGAAAAGCCCTTAGTGATGAGGTGTGCCACATAGAAGGATTTCCTGACTGTTGTGGCGATGTGGTTATCAAAGGTGAGACCACTGTCCAGCTGTGTCCCTAAGTCTCTTATCACACTTTCGGTGTTTATTGTACTGCCACCTATGTGGTAATTCACGGGTACATGTTTTTTCCCAAAGGGGATAACTATACATTTCTTGGCATTGAGCTTGAGCCCATGGCACTGGCACCAAGCATATGTTTCTGTAAGGCCCTATTGTAGAATATCCACATCATTTGGGGATTCAATAATGGCTCCCAGTTTGCAGTCATCTGCAAACTTTGTTAGCCAGAGTCCCTTAGTGTTGGCCTGTACTTCAGAGAAGTAGATGCCAAACAAGAGTGGTCCCAGGACTGAACCCTGAGGTACTCCACTTGTCACTTGTCTGGAGCTGGATTTGGAGTTGGCTACTTTTACAATGTGGGTTCTGTCAACCCATCGAGTGACATAGGGATTAATGCCCAGCTTAGTAAGTTTATCTATGATTCCAGAGTGAGGGATGGTGTTGAAGGCCTTGGCAAGGTCCAGATAGGCTGTGTGGACCACCTTACCCTTGTCCACGGCTCTGAAGACTAATTTGAAGAAGTCAATCAGGTTCAGGAGACAAGATCGGCTCTTCACGAACCCAAACTGCATGGGGTCCAGTGTTTGAAGGTTGCCAATGTCTTTGTTTATAAGTTCCATGATAATACGTTCCATGGCCTCGCAGATCAGGCTCATCAGATTGATGGGGCAGTAGTTACCGGAATCCAAGTTGGATCCCCCCCTTATGGAGTGGGATAACTGTATCTGTGCACCACTCAGTGGGCACGAAGCCTGAGGTGAGGCTATGATTAAACATGACACTTAGGTGAGGTGCCAGGTCATTTTGTAGTTCATGTAGTACACAGCCTGGGATGTCGTCTGGTCCCATGGATGCTGTATTCTTAGCTTTGGAGAGTGCGTTTTTTACCTGTGTGGCCGTTATTACCTGAATTTGGCAATCTTTCGGTTTTCAGATGGGCCCTTTAGGGGGTGAGGGGGGGTGACATTTGCACTGAATTGATCTGCCAGGATATTGGCAATATCCTTGGGATCAGTATATTTAATGCCATTCTGTTGTAGCTCAGAGCAGATCTGAGAACTGCCATTTAGATTATTGACATAGCTATAGAATGCCTTGAGGTTGTCTTTGGAATCTTTGGTAATTTTATTTTTGTAACTAGCTTTGGAGGATTTTATGAGGGATCTCAGCTTCTTACTGAGGCTGGTAAGGGAGTTTTTTGCATCCTGGGATTTTCCTCTTTTCTGCAACAGTTTCTTTCTTTTGCTGTAAAGTTTGTTTATGGCAAGGGACCACCAGATTGGCTTCCTTTTTTTGGAGGAGAGCGTCTTAGTTCTATTGAGGATGGCATGATTCATGCAAGAGTGGATGTGCTCGTACAGTGCCTTAGTGTAAGATTCAGCAGTCGAACTTTCAGTTCCCATCTGCATGGGTGTCATGAAGTTTGTCACTTCTGACTTGAGTAGCATGAAGTTGGCTTTGGAGAAGTTTTTTACGGAGGTTTCCTTACTTGGGGGGGGGGGGATGTGGATGTCAAGGGTGATTAGCTTATGGTCAGACCTGACCAACGAGAGGGTGACCATAGGTGTGGAGCATCGATTTCCCATGATTGTAATGACCAGGTCAAGGATATTGGAGCCCCTGGTGGGACTAAGGATTAGTTGATCCAGGGCATTGGAATTTATGAATTCCAAGAACCGTTGGGCAAAGGTGTTAAACGTACATGAGTAGTTTTTCCAGTTAATGGCAGAGTAGTTGAAATCACCCAGTATTAGGGTAGTTGGTTGTATCTTAATATTTTCCAGTATGTTTTGAAAGGTGTAGTGAGAATCTTGGGGCATGGTGGAGGATATGTAGCAAGCTACAATTTGGATTGCAGTCTTACCTAGTGTTAGCTGCACCTGGAGAATTTCAGACGCACTGTGTTGGGCAACTAGTCTGGTGTTGTGAATATGGACACTCCTCCACCTTTAGTGTTTCAGTCCTGGTTTGGTGGCCAAAAAGTGTGGTAAGAGTTATAGCCTGATATTGCAGGGGTGCTCTCTGGAGCCTTGAACCAGGTCTCAGTTACTGCACAGATATTGATGTTCTCCATTTTTAGGAGTGCCTCGAAAGAGTGCATTTTGAGGTTTAGACTTCTAGCATTGAGTAGCATTACCTTCAGATTATGCATGCTTGTACCTGTTATGGTGGTGGTTTTGTCCTTTGAACTTTGCCTAAAAAAGGCACTATAGGGGTGGCAAGAACCTTAGCCAGTAACCTGAATCCCAGGGGCGACATATGCCATTTTATATGACAACATACCAGAGACCCTATAGTTGTCTGCATCAAGTACCAGATTAGGTAATACAAAATACTTAGGAATATTCTAAAAGTGTACAGCATAATCTGCACATCAGCAATGGGAGACGTAAAGGCCCTGATTTACGAATAACATAAAACAGTTATGTCATAATTGGCAAAATGTACAAAAGTTCATGAATGGGTTTCACCATTTTAAATACTTTAAAAGCAACTGAATCAGGAATGAAGAGAAAGACAATATTTAATGAGAGACAAACCAAAAGAGAGAGAGAAACACTGCTACAATAGGTGCTATGTAGACTGGATCCACAGAATATATTGACCAAAAGCAGTTTAACTTCAACATATCTTTACTACTCACTCATAGGAGAATACTAGAATACCAGCCCTGAAGGTCCATTTTAAGCCTAGAATAACCCATGGTCAGATTCAAACCCTGTACTTCATGTCTACGAGGTGAAGACATTAATCATTTTACCAGACTCATAAATTGGCTGGTATTTATGACAGACTTCCTATTCCTAATAAAAGATGTGGTTGATAAGTAAATAAATGTAATTTTTCCACATTTAGAATTAATGATTTGGCAACACCAAAATATATCATGACTAAATGTCAAGCAACCTGATGACCAGGAACGTCTGAGTGATGATATATGTAGGAGGACTTATTACTGACCAAGGAAGTGACCTCCTTTGAAGGACTACATTGGAGCTCTCAGAGTAACAGAAAGAAATGACATGAGATGCTTATAGGGTTGTGCTTAGAAACCAGAAAATATAGCCAGGACATAAGTGGCATGAATTATATATTAGTATCATCATGCAGAGTGTGCCCATTGGCTAATGATAGGTTCCTAAATGATAATACTAGGTTCATATATGCTCTAGTGACTAGTGCACTCATTTTCCCCACTTTGCATACTGATTCAGTGCTCAGTGGTGCTCTAACTGCTCCTACCTTAAGTGTCCCTGGCACTTCCCCCTGGGGCAGTGACCTCTGGTAGCTGTTGGTATTTTGGGAAGGGGAATCATTGGAGTAGAGTAACCTAGTATCATCATATACAGGGACTTAGAATGCTTGGGGATTTTTGTTATGCCCTAACTGGGTGGGGCTTCTTGACATCACAGACCTCACTGTATGTAATGTCAATTGGTTCAACCCTCCTTGGTTTGCTGAATTCGTTGGCTGCCTGCTGTATGATTGCAGAATTGCCTTCATCATATAAAGAACCCCCAAAGACTTCTTGGAATGGGTGCACCAACAATTGCTGCTCCTTTCCATCTCTCCGTGACTGGTTCCTCCAGCACCTAGGTTGCTAATCAAACTGAAAATGTTGGAGTCATAGTCAGAGTTCCATATCTCTGTATCATGGAGCCATGCATTGAGTTTTAAAAGGAAGATTCTGATTTTGACATTTACTTTTTCCTGCCGTTCAGTGTCTCGCTGCTTCCAGCCTGCTGTAGTCTCTTGAATGCTGTTCTGTATTTATGAAAAACATTCTTTGTGTGGTACCCCTACTGCGTGCAGTAATGGTATTTTTGAGCTGTTTCGTCTATGATGATTCTGTCAGACCATCCTGAATGCATGAATTGCAATGATTTAACCATTGTAAGCTTCCCATATGTGATATCCACAAAACTGGGGATGAAGAAATGTTATTTTATTTAAAAGACAAAAGTTTCATTTAAAGAAAGATGACAAAGTTCAGAAGCATGAGTTTGCAAGAAAGGAACAGAGCACAGAACATCAAGAAGGTGCCTTCCCTTAGCAGCAACATAGTTACTTTTCAGTTAATTTTAAAAGAAATTAAGCAAATATGGGAGAAAGCAGATTTGGTTGTGTAATTACACTTAGAAAACAGAAACAAACACGCTGGTAATAGTAAAATGAAACATTTAGATATAAAAATGATAAGGAGCATTCCAAACGTAGTGTTTGATACAGCACGTAACACACATAATGTACAGTAGCAATGAAAGAGATGCATAGTGACGTTTAATAATTACACAGCAGCACTTAGCACAGCAAATGATAACAGGCCTCAAACACTACATCTTCACATGACAAGAGGGAAAGTTTATCAAATACATCGGGATACATATTACTTAGTAGGAACCGCTAAAGATGAATCTCCTACATTCAAATTCAAACTACAGAATGTCATACCCTTGTGATCCAGAGCATTGGTAAACCCTACAATGCACACATCTGAACATATGTTACATAAACATGCCCCTATCCTGTATACAACTCCAAGACACATATACACATCCATGCTCACACACTTGTGCACACACACGCACACCCACACAGTTCCAATACTCCACTTTTGATATGTATGAATCTTCAGACTTAACATACCTCATACTCTGTGCATTTAATCTAAACTAGGATGAGGACAAACATTTATAATGTTGAACTCAAAACTGCATCAATTTTATTCATGGTGTACCCATTCCTTACTTTGTACCAATAAATCTAAATTTATCTTTATGATATACTGACATACTTTACCAGAACGCTAACAAAGTTGACCTTTATTAAACGGAAAGATGCTTTGATATTCTGTTTAAACATTCTGTTATTTAAACTGTATAGAAAAAAAAATAATGCATATTTGGGGATTTGTCTGACTCTTTTATTTCTGGTTGCGCAGTGCTGGATTCGGTAAATTCGGTAAGAATGGGATAAGGAATTATGAACTGTATGAAGCCAAATAATCCTCAAAAATGCTCAGCAAATGAAAAGAAATTCTCCCAAGTACCCCCAAGGGTCACCATATCCCTTCTACATTAGCTATGGTCACCTCAAAATTAAAGTAGTTTCATGGATGGATATAACAAGTCAGAATAAGAATGAAGGGATTTGTTCTTATATAAAATTGCATGTGTGGACACAAGTAAGTTCTTGTATGGAGTGTGTGTGTGTGTGTGTGTGTGTGTGTGTGTGTGTGTGTGTGTGTGTGTGTGTGTGTGTGTGTGTGTATGTGTGTGTTTGTGTGCATGTGTGTGTATGTGTGTGTGTATGTGTGTGTGTGCGTGTGTGCGTGTGTGCGTGTGTGTGTGTGTGTGTGTGTGTATGTGTGTGTTTGTGTGCATGTGTGTGTGTGTGTATGTGTGCGTGTGCGTGTGTGTGTGTGTGTGTGTGTGTGTGTGTGTGTGTGTGTGTGTGTGTGTGTGTGTGTGTGTGTGCACGCGCGCGCGCGTGAGGGAGAGACTGTGTTTGTCTATGTATTTGTATATTAGGTTATGTGCATGTGGTTATTGTGAATGCAGTGTGTCAGAATATAGTCAATGTAACACGTGTAATGTGTGAATATAATGAAGAACGGATATGAAGAGTCTCTTTTTGAAAATACATACTGTATCTGTACATCTGGCCTTGTATATTCCTTTCATGTTTTTCTACATAACCAACTGTTTATACCATACCAATTTCTTTTTAGTTTAATATATGTTTATGGAACACACATTTTCTAAAGGGACAAAACTCCAATGAGGGTGGTCACCTATGTACATAATTAACCATAAGGTTAGATTTTACCGACGTCTCTCAGTTTTCTACATCTTCCGTAAACTAGAAGGACCTCTCATTCCCAGTATCACTTTCTTAAAAGTAGGTTCTAAGATGTCCAAATATTTCTGTAATGTTGTACTATTTCTAAATGATTAGTAACACAGGTCATAATTGTTTGTGTCTATTTTTGTTATTCCTGCAGTCTTATGGGAATATTTTGCAATTTCTTCTTAAGTTTTTATTGTATTTCTCTTGTTTTTGTTATGTTTTTATTGTATGCCCTATCCACAAATATATCTTGCAGTTCCTTGCTTTTCCTTATTTTAGGATCAGAGCAAATATTATATAGTCTATAAAGCTGTAATTTATGAAGAATGTTAGTATGTGCAGTGAAAACAGGTTGAAGAGTTTTGTGTATAATTACTCGTAGATTGTATGGCATTATGGAAAGGTTAAGGAATGCAACACCGAAACGTGCACATAAGGTATTTACCAAATGTAACACGTTCAACTATAACTGAGTTCAGAAATTTCCTCCATCCATCTATCCATCCATTCATCCATCCATCCATCCATCCATCCATCCATCCATCCATCCATCCATCCATCCATCCATCCATCCATCCCTCCATCCATACATTCATTTTTAAACCACTTTTCCTAATAAGGTTCAAGGTAATAACAAGATGAAAATGGTAGACCAGAATATCCTTTCCACAACAATAATCTCACCTTCATCCTGTGCATTCCACGGGTATTCCCATGCAAACTGAAAGATGTAATTCTTTCAATGTGCCCTGGGTCTGCCTGGGCATCTCTCCCATGGTCCATACCTGGCATATCTGTTCTGAGAGGCAAACACCTAAACTGACTCCTCTCAATATGCAGGAACAGTAGCTGTACATCAAGGTCCTCCTGATTGCTTAACTCCTCACTCTGTCATAGAAAGTAAGGCCAACTACTCTCGGAAGCAGCCTAATTTCTTAGAATTATCTCCATCCTTTTATTCCATAGCCAAAGTTCATGACCATGGGTGGGGATAGGTGAACTGAGACCTTCATCCTATGCTCAGTTCTCGATTAACCACCACAGTTAGCACAAAACCTACAGTACTGCCATCACTTAACCTATCCATTGATTAGTCTCATGACTCCCTCTACATTCACATGTGATTAAGAACCAAAGATAAATAATCTTCTTTATCCAAGGTAGTTACTTGTGAATGCTGTCTGTTTACTGAAAGACTGGCATTTCATAGCAAGTTCATAGTTTGTTTTCTTTGCTAGAGAGACTGCAGAAGATATATGAGGGCTATAGAGGGATTCACCCCCTTTTAATTATTTTGTTTATATGTTTATGTGTTGTGGTAAAAGGACATGTCCAACTGCAAAACATTTTTTTTCGATTCAAAGCTGTCTGAGGGTTAGGGGTATTTAACCCATGGTAGTTATATGTTGCAATTGCTGTTTACATGGTGTGGTACAAGGTAGGAACAGGATGCAAAGCAATTTACACTGGAAGAAATGCCGCACGAGAGTTGTGGAGCAATTTCACGCATGCTAATTATATAAATGGATTTGTTGTTTTTGCAGTGTAGTCAAGGTAGGGCCAGATATTAAGACAACTTATACTTAATTCATCATGGGCATCCCCCAGGCTAGATCTGAGCTTAAAGGAATCTGCAAATGTTGCCATAAATTCCAATGCAAGCATAAACTGGTGGACTACACCTGAAATTACAGGTGTGCCCTGTTTTGGGATCTTCAAAAAGTTATGTAATATAGCCACCACAATGGTAAACTGTGATGCTGGAATAAGAAAGCTAAAGCCAGTGTAGTCAAAGCTTGAATGTACAACACTGCTGTGTGAAGGGGTGCTGTTATACACAGTGGAATGTTATTTGTCTTAACATACACAAATATGCACGTGTTTGATAGTACCTGAACACCTACTATATTTGCAGCTTGTTGTCTTCTATTCAGTCTTTCGTCTATGTATTCTGTATTTATTTTACATTCTTCTGGTAGCATGACTGTCATGTACCCCGTAAGACCAAGGGGTGCAAACATGGTATGGTGGCTGATTAGAAACCCCCACAGTATTACATCAAAAAAACTCTCGAGACCCACACAGTATTCTTTAAACATAAATTCCATGCAATGTTGCCATCATTGTTGGTGGTCCTTTATTCCTGCAGTATTCATCTAACATCCTGCTATACCTCTTCAAAATGCAGTTGTCCATATCACACCCCTTTACAAGCCACTCCATTGCATGTTTGAAAATATCCATAGGCTGGACAGACAGGTTGATCTCACTATCCACTGCATTTGTATGTATGTTAATGTATGTGTATACATACACAGTGGTATACTCATACCTTTCATTGGCTGTAATGGTGTCATGGTATCACATAGCAAATGGTCCATGTGTGACTATGCAAGGATCACCCACACAGTGAAGCCATGAGGATAGTCTAGTACATGTCACCCAGCTCCCTGTGGTTCAGACAAATGATGCAGGATTTTCAGGGTAGCCCTCTGTCATCAGAATGTCCTAATGGTACCCCTGGGTAGTTGAGCCAGCAGGCTCCTTTCCCCACCAGCATGGAATACCTGCATATGCTGAATAAGGTGAATTATCACAAGACCTTTTCCCCTTGTGCTGGGTCCATCTTATCCAGTGAACTGCTGCAGTTCTCCCCATCTCTGACTAATGTTAAGGAACTTCCCATTAAGTACGGAAAACAAGCAGAACTCTGAACTCATTACTGCCATCTTCTGCAGTGGCATAACTGTTACCTGGAAATAGCAGGGCTTCAACAGTCTGTTAAAATGGGAAACTGTCCCCCTGAAAACAACATTTGAATTGTTTTTACTGCAGTTTTAGCTACTTTTCTGTATATACATATATATATATATATATATAATATATATATATATGTATATATATATATATATATATATATATATATATATATATATATATATATACCTTTCCTGTAACTAGTGTAGTCCAGATTCAGATTTGCTGTATCCAGGACTATATGTAAGCTTCTGAGCACCCCCAAGCCTTCTGTGTTGGAGGGAAGCCTTCTAGCTTATCAGTGGGAGTGGTAAGCACTAGGTAACCTATCTACCACATAAGGAGTGGTTCTGGCCCAGAAATTGTAGTTATTGGCCATTTGGGCAGTTCTTCTATCTCTCTCAACTTTCTGATTTAAAAGCCCGCATTTGCACTTGTTTCCCCCATTTCCTGTAACTAGTTTAGTCCAGAAACAGATTCTTAGTTTTAGCACTTGAATTTGCTTATTCGTGATCAGCACTTGTTCAGAACTTGTAAGCACTAAATAACCTACTGATTACTACAGCACTCAACCTTCCTCATTACCTGGAGGAAAACAGTTTTGGTACTTATTTTCCTCACTTGCTTAGAGAAAAACAGCTCTTGTACTCACTTTCCTCACTTATCTAGAGGAAAATATTTTTTTATTCAGGCATGTCCAAGGGTCAGCTCCCAGTGTTCTCTCCTGTCTATCTGATGAATCTGGGCATCTTGGGGCAATGTAGAAATTGCCTCATGTACACAGACAACCCTCTCCTCCTACCACCCAACACTACAACCTGTGAGAGATGCACTTATCTGGCCAAACTGGAGGTAAAGCTCTCTCCAATCAAGACTGAACTTGACGGTCACGAGGAGAAGGTAAACACTTGCACCACACCACACTCATCACATAGTCTCACTAAATCTACACCACCAAAATCCACACATAGAAACACAAAAACATTTGCACAGGCTCTCAATAATAATCTGCTCAAGCAACAGAGACCTCCAAAGCAGAAATGCAAGCAACCTCCACCCCCCAACACAACCCAAATGACACATAGCCCGCAGACTCAGTGTGCCACTCAACCACAGCCAATAAGGCAAAACAACGAACCCAACACACTTGTCATAGGTGACTCTATAGTCAAGCACATGGATGTCCCACTCATCAGGCTAAACAAGGAGAAGGTTACTGTCAGCTGCCTGTTGGGTGCCAGGATCCGCCACATAACCCACGCACTCAGGTCACTCCACAACAAGTACATTATACTCTGTCATTGTCCATGTTGGTGTGAATGACCTGAGATGTACTTCCCTGGACCACATGAAAAGAGACCTGGAGCTCTCCGATCTTGTAGCCCAGGCAGGTATGACCCTAGCCCTAAGTAGCATTCTGCCATCACCCAGAATGATGCCGCAGTACAAGGATAAAATGATTGACTTCAACAATTGGCTTAGCTTTTGGTGCCATTCTAAAGGGATCCAGTATCTGTCTGCCTGGGATGACATGGTCAACAGACCATGATGGTTTGCCAGAAATGGCCTACACCTGTCACCCCTGGGATTCCGGATACTGGCTAAAGTTCATGCCGCCCCTATAGTGCCTTTTTTAGGCAAGGTTCAAATGACAAATTCACCACCATAACAGGAACAGGCAAGCAAAAACTGAGGGTGATGCTACTCAATGCTAGAAGTCTAAATCTCAAAATGCACTCACTCAAGGCACTCCTTAAAATGGAGAACATTGATATCTGTGCAGTGACTAAGACCTGGTTCAAGGCTCCAGAGAGCACCTCTGCACCACCAGGCTATAACTCGGGTCTACTTTAATTAACCGAAAGCTGATTCCAGCGAATGCAAATCCATCTACACATATACATCGAACCACGAAATAAGCAAACTCACAAAACCGCAAAACTCAAAATACTGAATTGTCATACTCGGCCAACCCCACTTTTCCTGATAAGGTTCAAGGTAATAACAAGATGAAAATGGTAGACAAGAATATCCTTTCCACAACAATAATCTCACCTTCATCCTGTGCACAGTACCCACCCAAACAAAATAAATAAACCACAAACATACACCCACCAAAACCCTACTTCTAACCCTACACTAAACCCCATATACACCACTATCTATGCACTCTCCTTAACCCCTCCCTAACCCTAAGGTCCGTAACTACCGCACATGTACCCTATGGTGCTATACCCAAACAAAATAAATAACCCACACACATACACTAACCAAACCCCTACCTCAAACCCTACGCTAAACATTAAATACATTACCCATATTACATTACCTATCTATGCACTTACCTTAACCCGCACCCTAATCCTAACCCTAATGTCCGTAACTATCGCACACTTACTTTACAGATCTGTAGCTCAGATGGGCCAACCAAAACACTTCTACATTTTGAATTTCACGGTAATTTCAAGGTTTTGTGAATTCGATTATTTCGTGGTTTGATGTATATGTGTCGATGGAGTTGCATTCGCTGGAATCAGCTTTCAGTTAATTAAAGTAGACCCCTATAACTCATACCACACTTTTTGGCCATGTAACCTGGACCGGAACACCAAAGGCAGAGGTGTGTCCATATTCATTAAGGATAGCCACACTTCCAGGCTAGTTGCTCAGCATAATGCAGCCAAGGTTATCCAAGTGCAACTAACTCTGGGCAAAACTGCAATCCAAATTGTAGCTTGCTACAGATCACCCACCATGCCCCAGGATTCCCACTCCTCTTTTCTTGATGTACTGGAAAATATTAGGGTTCAACCAAACACCTTAATAATGGGCAATTTCAACTACCCGACCATTAACTGGGAAAACTACTCATGTACCAACTCCTTCGCTCAACGCTTTCTGGAATTCATAAACTCCAATGCCCTGGATCAACTTATCCACACCCCCACCAGGGGCAACAATATCCTAGATCTAGTCATTACCAGCATGAATGACTGATGTTCCACTCCTGAAGTCAATGCTTCATTCGTCCGATCCGACCATAAGCTAATTACCCTAGATATCCACATCCTGCCCCCACCCCCCATTAATGAAACCATGGTAAAAAAATTCTCCAAAGCTAACTTCATGCTTCTTAAGACAGAGGTGGTGAACTTCATGACACCCATGCAGATGGACAATACAGTTATGGCTACTGAATCCTACACAAATGTACTTTATAAGCACTTACATGAGTGCATGAATCATGCTATCCCAAACAGAACCAAGACGCTATCCTCCAAAAAAAAGGAAGCCAATCTGGCAGTCCCCTGCCATAAACAAACTGTACAACAGAAGGAAGAAACTGTTGCAAAAGAGAGTAAAATCTCATGAGTGGAGGAGCTCCCTGGTCAGCCTCAGTAAGTAGCTGCAATCCCTGATAAAATCCTCCAAAGCTAGTTACAAAAACAAAATCGCCACTGATTCTAAAGACAACCACAAAGCATTCTATAGCTATGTCAGGAATCTCAATGGCAGCACTCAGATCTCTATACCGGAAGAATGCAAAGTTCCTGTAATCACGGCTGCACAGGTAAAAAACACACTCTCCAAAGCCAAGAACACAGCATCCATGGGACCAGACAACATCCCAGGCTGTGTTCTACATGAACTACAGAATGAACTGGCACCCCACCTAAGTACCATGTTCAATCATAGCCTTACCTTAGGCTTTGTGCCTGCTGAACGGTGCACAGTGACAGTTATCCCACTCCACAAGGGGGGAGCCACCACGGACCCCGGGAACTACCACCCCATTAGCCTGATGAGCCTGGTCTGCAAGGCCATGGAACGTATCATCGTGGAACTTATAAACAAAGACATTGGTAATCTCCAAACTCTGGACACCACCCAGTTCGGGTTTGTAAAAGGGAGATCATGTCTCCTAAACCTGATAGACTTCTTTGAAGCAGTCACCAAAGCCGTAGACAAGGGTAAGGTGGTTCACACAGCCTATCTAGATCTTGCCAAGGCTTTCGACACCATCCCCCACTCTGGAATTATAGATAAACTCACTAAACTAGGTATAAATCCCTATGTCTCAAGATGGGTTGCCAACTGGCTCACTGACAGAGCCCACACTGTGAAAGTAGCAGACTCCAAATCTGACTTCAGACCAGTGACAAGTGGAGTACCACATGGTTCAGTCCTGGGTCCTCTCCTGTTTGGTATCTACTTCTCTGAAGTACAGGCTAACACAGAAGGTCTTTGGCTAATGAAGTTCGCAGATGACTGCAAACTAGGAGCCATAATCGAAACTCCTAACGATGTGGACATCCTACAAAAGGGCCTCACTGAGACAGATGCCTGGTGTCAAAACCATGGCTTCAAGCTCAATGCCAAAAAGTGCATTGTCATCCCCTTTGGTAAAAACTCTGTACCCATGAACTACAGCACAGGCGGTAGTATAGTTAACACCGAAAGTGTGATAAGAGACCTTGGAACACAGGTGGACAGTAGTCTCTCCTTTGATAATCACATTGCCACAGTAGTCAGGAAATCCTTCTACATGGCACACCTCATCACAAAAGGTTTCTCATCCAGAAAAAAGAGGTCATTGTTCCCCTCTACTCATCACTCATTAGACCCATTATAGAGTACAATGCCCCTTTTGGTATGTACCTCACAAGATATCTACAACAATTGGAAAGACCGCAGAAATACCTCACAAAGAGGATTACCAGCCTCAAACAGATGCCCTACACAGACCATCTCAAAAAACTCCAGCTTTACTCCGTCGCATATCGCCTACTCAGAGGTGATCTCTGCCTAACATACAAAACTATGTCAAAACCCAGAGCTGTTGGACATGCTCCACTTAAAGAAATCCCAATCCCTCCGAGCTACACGCTCTAGGGACCTAAACCTTGTCACCACAATAAACAGAACATGCCAGAGGGATAGAGTCCTGTCCCAGAGACTTCCCATACTCTGGAATAAACTACCTATCTATATCAAGCAAAGCTCCTCATTAACATTCTTCAAGAAAAATCTTGATGATTGGACAGGAAATAGGAAATCCACCCCGGGGATCACCTCTGTGGCTCTGCTCGACAGTGGCACAGGAAAATAATTTTCTTGGGTGACAAAATCCAGGGTACCTTTTGGCAGGGCTTGTATAGGCCGCAGGGCTGATAGTACCTACCTATGAACCTATGAACATTGCAAATTAAGCAGCCTAATGATACACTGAGGGACAGCCAGTAAGATAGCATTACACTTGTTAGCCCTCATTTTAAAACCTCCATAGCAGAAAGAGCTTTCTCTAAGCTAGGCCCAGCCCTTTGGAATAGGCTTCTTGCAAATGTGAGGCAGCTAGAGTCACTTCGATTATTTAGAAAAAAAAATTTGAAAACAGCTGCTTGAGATCATCAAATTCTTTTGCTTCCGTGACAATGGCTAGTCTTTGCAGCTCACATATTTCTTGTAAAGATATACTTTTAACAAATGATCACTGGTTGAATGCCAACCGTTACTGTAAATAATATCACTTGTTGCATTTTTAATTGTAAATAACATACCAATGTCTTGTCTCTACTTTGTTAATGTACTATGTACAACTCTGAGTATTCTTTATTCTATGTATAATTTTCTTTATGTGCCTTGCACCATGGTACCTGGGTTATATCTAAAAAGGGTCTGTAGACAAATCCACAGACTGAAATACATACATACATATACCATTATGTATCAGATAGGCAGTGGACTAACACTGAATTTTAAGAAATCATATTAATGCTGGTGTTTGTTTGCACTGTGGTCATGTTACATAATTCAGTGGCATGCATGCTTTTTGGATTCACTGTGTTAGAGAATCTGTGAAAAACAATGCCCTGGATTTTTTGAAATCAGCCCCACAGTGTGTGTGTGTGTGTGTGTGTGTGTGTGTGTGTGTGTGTGTGTGTGTGTGTGTGTGTGTGTGTGTGTGTGTGTGTGTGTGTGCTTGTGTGTGTGTATAGATAGATATATATATATATATATATATATATATATATATATATATATATATATATATATATATATATATATATATTTATACACACATATGGATAGATGGATGTATTGTAGTGTCTTTGGTTTTGTGATAATAGTGCTCATGTTGTGTGTGTGTGTGTGTGTGTGTGTGTGTGTGTGTGTGTGTGTGTGTGTGTGTGTATGCTTCATGTTTGTTGCTGAAAGTTGGATGGTTAGATATCTATTATGCATATTATAGTTTTGCATTACTAAGTTATATGAATGCCACAGCCTTCCATTTTTAATATGCCTTTTCTTGCATTTGATTTTCTTTTATTTGTGCAGGATGGAGTTGGCTGTAGGAGTTTACAGAAAACTAGTTCTTGTCTTTAATTAAGTCATTTTTATGTCCCAATGATATATATATGTGACACTTATGGGTTCTAACTGGTAGGGTCTCATAGACAGTATGCTGAAAATATGGGCCTGGAATACTACAAATAGGCAAGTTATTTCTCTTTTTTGAAAGCAACATACAAAGTCTTGAAACAGTGCAATGTATCCTTTTACAGCATTTCTAAAAAGAGGATTCAGGAATTGAAAGGCGGATCATGGATACAGTATGGAAAATATCACACGGAAATGTATACAGAAATGGTAAAATGCATACAACTTGGTTGTTTTTCTGAACATTACAAAATGTCCCTATTCATGCACTATTATGCTCCACCAGCCTCTTAGGAGTGCCAAAATCTCCAGTGCCAGCAACAGATCTTGTGAGATTGGTAATTTTCCAGTCCATGAGTGTCAACCACCTAAAAACAGAAAAACTACCATCCTTAAGTTTATGCATTATTTATATTACAAAACTCCTGTTCACCCACTGTAGATCTGTAATAAGTAGGGTTATATGTCATCAAAATGGCACTGGAAGTGTCCAGTTCCCCAGTGTCAGTGCTCATCCAGGTGTTAATGATGGGCAGCCATTATGAGACTGTCAGATCTGAAGAGAGATATAACTATCCTGCTGAAACCACAACTACTTATTCAGCAAAAAGAAGTCTCCTTCTACTCCATGAAATGTCCCACTCCCATAGAAGCTTAAGCACACAAGTGGGAATTCACTCACTAGAGTTCTTTCCGCCAAAACAAAAAAAAACATGGTTTGCAAATCATAAATAAGTTACATAACAATAATTCTGATAATACTAATAATAACACAATAATAATAACTAAAACAATTCTACATTGAACCATTGAAGTTTACCCTCTACTGAATACCAGGCCAATTCAAAATGACAGTGTGGAGAGGGGTACCTTGTCTCTCCATTATCAGACATTCTCACAAGTTACAGAAGGGGCTGCCTTTTTACTAATGTCAAACCACATGAAATAAATAGAGCTATGCACTATTTTACTTTTATTTTTCCCATCTTAACTTCTTAATGTTTCCATATCCCACAACTCCGCCCATAATTTCCATCTAGTAATACAGGGAACAACTTCAGTTTCAGTTTAACAAATCAGGCCAAATAACAGACTAAAATTAAACATAAAGAAGACAGCAACCATTCTATGTGGTGCTCCTCAAAATTATATTAGTCCAGCCCTGTGTCAATCTTTGTCCAACAATACTATATTACAAATACCTAGAACTTCTTGAGGATCCCAACTTCTCCAATAAACGTTTACAAAAGATTACCAAGAATATCAATAAAAACCTAAGAGCCTGCTGCACTGTTTCAAATCATCTCACCCCCTCGAGTTCACAGATCACTTGCACTAGATGTTATTATACCTACCCAGCCTGGAATATGTCTTTCTTATAGCCACACTGAATTGTAGCCAACATATCCACTCTTGTTCAAATAATTGGCAAGAAAATCTGTCACTTTATGATGCTGATCTCTAGGGCACACCATTACTGCTCTGTCCTACAACAATGTTGAGTACTTGTGTGTTCTAGTTTGTGCCTTCTTCCTTCAAGCCAATCTAACTTTTAAACTTCTCTACTCCAGCTACTGTTCTACTATCAAAAATGAACTAAAAGGTAAATATCACCCTATCATTTACAAGCAGCTACAGAGAACTCTGTGTCATTACAAGGACTTCAGTTTTATGAGTCAAAAGGAGAAAAGATGTTTTTTCCTAATGCTACTCCATCCAACTGGAACAAACTTCCCTCAGACATATGAAAAGTTACATTATTCTCACCACTGAAGGGACAAAAACTCCCAAATCCCAGTAAAGGCAATTGTAGCTGCTCTTATTTCATTGACAACAGCTAACTTGGACCCTTACTAATACTTGCCATTAATACAATCATACCTGATTACTTACTGTAAATATATATTATGAGCATTTTACAGTTTTAGTGTAAAAATGTAATAAAAACATATATGTTTTGCTTTTTTTTCTTGTCTTTTCTTTCTATTGTACCATAGGCAATGTCATGTGTACAGTTTTTCCTGCATTCATTTCTCGAGAAAATGTCTCTCTGTTTTTAACTGCATCTGTCTACTTACTTGATTGATCAGCAATTGAATAGTATGCATAATCATAACAGAACATTGAATGTAAAAATTTTCTGATAAATTCCAAATGCAACATAGTTTGAATTATGTACATTAAGCTGTGTGACAAGTGACAACTTTTGTCATTTACCTTTTTGCCCTGTCATGGCTGAAAAAGGATCATGGGCAAGTCTACCTACCTTGGTATAAAATAATTATAATTAAATAAACATCTGCTTCACTGTACAGGAAAGTTTTTGCTCCATGAAAGTTGATTTTATACAGAGACAATTGCTGTATTTATTGTACTTACGGGATTTTTATAACTTGGCTGTTTCATAACTTTTTGGGACTGATTTCAACATGCTGTCTATGTAGGTTTATTATCATAATACCAACGAACAAAATAATTTGCGACTAAAATACCGAACCACAACCACGAAAACAAAAAAAAGGCAACTCACAATGTCTAATCAGCTGAACGAATTCAGCTGATTCAACATTAAAATCAAACACATCGCATGATGTCTCTGTAGGAGCATAAAAACACTAAACTCCTACACCTAACATCATGTTTTTGCAGGGGGGGCAAGCCCCCCTTGCACCCCTCTGTGGGGGGCTGTACTCCCCACACCCTCTGCTAACTATATATTCCAACTCCGAAATCACACTACAGTGAGGAAAGGGATGAATTTCCCACACCGCACTGTACTGCAATCTCTTTATGAAATTTCGACATGGAGATGTTCTGCAAGATGGACATTTGAATATCCAACTTGCGAATGTTCCATCTGCGGACAATCTCCGTTCACAATTGTCATAGTTATCCGTCTATGTAACATGACCCCAAGAACTAGGCCTCTGTCAAACTGCACTTATCTCTCAAAAGGTGATTTTGCAAAATCATTCTTTTGGAGCAAATAATACAATGGCAACAGAATCACAGAATCATAGAATATATAAGACAACCTGGCTATGTGGTCATATATGCCTTGACAGTACCCACCCGTAGACTTTATCACCTTTTGCAAGGACTGATAGGCTAGTCACACTATGGGTGAATTTATGAATCCTTCTTAAAGGAAGATCACATTATGTTTCATTGCTAGATCTGGTAATGAAGCTTGTTCCACAGAAGGCGTAGTCACTGTGTCACAAATCTGTTTCTCCACTATTTGTTTATTTGCTGAAGAAGGTTCAGATCTCTTGTTCTAGTGTTCACTGGGCTGTTTGATTTGTGGAGAAATAAGTCATAGACTGCTGGATCCCTAATACTTCAGAAGGAAAGGTAGGGGTCACCCCTAAGGAGTCTATAGGACATTGAATACAGCCTCTCTTGGTAGTTCAGACCCTTTAGGCCTGTGATCTTTTTTGTTAGAAACCTTTGGGATCTCTCCAACTGCTTGACATGATCAGAAAGATACATCCCAAAGGGGGAATCATATTCAATGATGGTCCTGATCAGTGAAGAATACGGAGGGGTAAAGGCTGTTTTGGATCTAAAGAAAATACCCTCAGTGATCACCTATACTAGATAGAAAGATTTCCTGACCATGATTGCAACATGATGATCAAAGGACATGGAGAATCTAACCATGTTCCAAGGTCTCACACAACATCTGCATTCTGGAGTAGGGTGTTTTCTATTCTATAAGCTGGTTGATTTGTTTTTTTACAAAATTCAGTAAAGCTGCATTTTTTAGCATTTAGATTTAGCACATTTTCAGAGCACCAGCCATTAACATGTGTACGTTTGCTTTGTAGCATCTATATATCAGAAGGAGATTTGAGTATACCACCCAATTTGCAATCATCTGGAAGCTTGGTTAACCAGAGTTGCCCATTTTTGAACTGGAAATCAGAGAAGTATATGCTGAATAGCAGACACCCTAGTATGCATCCTTTTGATATCCTACTGGTTACCTTCATGATGTGCATACCATTCCCACAGTGTTAGTTCTATCCCTCAGCTAATTAGCTGTCCATCTGAATATAAAGGCATAAAATTGGAGTACATTTAGCTTGTTGATAATGTTGGCATGTGGTATGGTATCAAATGTATTGGTCAAGTCAAGGTATGCTATATGGACAGCATGACTGCTCTCTACAACTTGTGTTATACTCTCAAAAAAAAAATTCAACAGATTCATTAGACAGGACTTACCTCTAACAAAGCCAAACTGCTGGGGTCAAGTCTTATAAGACTTTTTGCATTATAGTTTATCAGGTCTGTTATGATCTGTTCCAGGGCTTATCAGGCTGATGGGTCTGAAATTCCCAGGGTCCATGGTAGGGCCACCCTTGTGAAGTTCATCAGACTTGCTGTGCACCAAACGTCAGGGACAAAGTTGAATGAACAGTTGTAGGATCAGGCCCACCAATGCACATTTAGTGCTGTTCAGTAGGTGGCTGGATATGTTATGAGGTCCCATCGACGATGCATTTTTTGCTTTGGAAAGTACTTTAAACCAGTGTTCTTTTGTGATGATAGAGGGTTTAAGATCTTTAGGTATATATGAATTTTGTATAGATGCCTCTGACGTGAAATCTGTACTGAATCTGTTTGCTAATATATTGTGCCAATTTGAATAAGTTCAGAGCACTGTTGGGTGTTATTTCATAACTTTCTAATGTAAGGGAGGAAGGATTTGCAAATATGCTCTGCTTGTGATGCCAGCCTAAGTTCATACAAAGCCTTTGTTTCCTGGCAACTTTCTTCAGTAACATGAACAACCTTTTGATGATGACTTTGATTTGTGGATCTTTAGTTTTTATATATTTTCTGATGAGAATGAGCTTTCCTCCTTCATGAAGCAAGTCCCTACATCTGGCTTTCTAAAATGTTTAACTGAAAAGTACTAAGTGGCAAAGTTACGAGCCCATGATTCATTGTGTAACGGGTCTATATTATAAGATCAACGTTTGAAAATATCGAACTATATATGGTCGAAACCATATGGGCGATGTCTTCAAACATCAACCTTATAAAAAAAAAGAAAAAAGTGCCCTAAAGGGTTTAAGCTGTGCCCCCCACCCACCCCCGCTACTTAAATATACCAACTCCGAGACGGCACTACATTGCAGTAAATGGAAATCTCCCCTTATGGAGATTTCCGTTTACATGCTCAAGATTCTGAGCATTCGATATTCTCGTGTCAACATTGTCAGATTCGACATTGTTGGCTTTTAAGAATATAATACAGACCCTGTGTAACTGCTTGTATCTATTTTTTCCAGTTTTTAACAGCTGTGGTCCAGATGTTTAATACCTCACTTTTGAAATCCCATAATTTTAACTATACTGCCTTAGCAACACGTTTATTTCCAGTAAACTGAATTAAATCATTGCATACACAATCAACATTTGGAGCAGAACTGTGCCCTGCTAATACTATACTTTATGAAGAGGATCCCTAAGATGAGCTTTCTGAAAGCTTGGTTTAAAACTATTGCTAACTGCCAAAGTTATAACATTGTTATTTTGTGTACCGGTTTGTGATCACATTACAAGCATGGAAAAACTTGCTCTACAGTTTCACTCTAATGTCGCCAAAATGGACATGGGTATTTACCAGTGATAAGTGGGCTGAAGACTTGGTCTACTCTGACCTATGCCAGGAACCCATGCTAATGGTGGGGGGGAGGGTGTATGTGCCCCTGTTGACCAGTGTGTTTCTCCATAAAGCCTAGCAGCCCTAGGTCAATAAGCTACTGGCCGGCTGGTGATAACTCTGTTGAGTGAAACCTGGACGTAAAACAAATCAATCTGCCAAACATGAACAGAGAATTGCTACGCTTAATGTAGGTTAATTGACAAGATGCAGCTTGGAAGTGGATGACATGATGATATGCAGGAGGCTGGACATCCTATGTATCCAAAAGACAAGATGGAAGGGCAGTGCAGTGAAGCCACTTGGCTAGGGATCCAGAGTCTATTACTCAGGCGCAGGACAGGTTAGAGATGGTGTATGAATTTTGGTGAGAGAGATACTTCTGAAGGCAGTGAGGGATATCATCAGAATTTGTGACAGACTCATGGCAATCAGACTCCAGTGATAGGACAGTATTAATAATCTCAGCCTATGCCCCATGGCAGGGTTGGGATAGTGAGGATAGACTCAACTTGCACTAGTCAATGGAAAACCATTCAGGAACAGATCCCTCATGATTTCTTGTGATAGTGAGGAAAACAGTGCACTCAGACAGCAGTTACAGGACCTGCTAGGTAAAGCAGGACTACATGAATTGGTGTTGATAATGGGTGGCTTAAATTGACATATCAGGACAGACAGAACAGGATATGAGGACTGCATGGGTCCACATAGGTGAGCCAACAGGAATAAAGAAGGAGAGGCCATTCTAGACTTCTGTCTGACAAATGGCTTGATAGTAGCCAACACATCATTCAGAAAGAGACAGTCCATATACAAGAATGGCCAACACTCAACTCAAGCAGACTTCTTCCTAGTGAGGAAATGGCACGGGGGTAGAATCAATGATTGCATAGTCATCCCCAGTGGAACAGTCAGCCCACAGCATAAACCAATGGTCAGAGAAGGCTCTAAGGTCAACAGAAACCAGGCTGAAGACCTGGAAGTTGACTGGAGAGAAAGCACAACAGTTCAAGGAATTACTCAAGGCTCTAGCACCCCAAGAAGAGGAGGAAATAGGTGAAGATGAAGAAGAATGGCATAACCCCCAAACAGCATGTGTGAGGATTACAGAACATATATGTGGCCAAGTCAGGTATGAAAATAGGGTACTTAAGGAAAGCTGGTGGTTGAATGCAGAAGTCCAGGAAGTCATTAAAAGAAAGAAGGAGTGCAGGAAAAAGTGGAAGACAGAAAAGGCTGACTTGGCTAGGAAGGAATACTGGCTGGCTAACAGAGAAGCTAAGAAATGAGTTGCAGTAGCAACAAACAGGGCATCAGAGGCACTCTACCAGCTTCTAGAAAGTGACCCAGTAGGTATCACAAATAAACTATATCAGGTTGCAAGTCAGAAAGATAAAAAAGATAGTCAGACACCCTTCATAAGGGATGCCAGCCACAGCCTGGTCACCAGTCCACAGGACATCAAAGGCAGATGGAAGGAGTAATTCCAGCAGCTTCTAAATGAAGAAAACACAACAGAAGCTGCACTGCCTCAGAAACAGACTATGATGAGAGCAGATGAAGAGCCCACCCTAGAAGAAGTAAGAATGGCACTAAGGAAAATGACGTCAGGGAAAGCAGCAGGATCAGATGAGGTCAGAGCAGATATGATAAAGATGCTGGGTGAGATAGAGGAGAAATGGCTCCTGAGGGTACTCATAGTAGTATGGAGAGAAAGGCATATCCCAGATGACTGGAAAATAAGTATACTTGTGCCAGTGTGCAAGAACAAAGGGACATCCACAACTGTAGCAAGTACAGAGGTAGCAAACTCCTGTCACTTTGTAATGAAAGTTCTGGAGAGGGTGATTGATAAACAGATATGCAGAGTAGTGGAATGTAAGATGGGAGATGAGCAATTCAGATTCAGGTCAGGATGCAGCACAACTGACTCGATGTTTGCAGTAAGACAGATAATTGAGAAGAAGCTAGAGATGAGGAAAGAGTCCAAATGGGCATTCATTGACTTGAAGAAAGCATAAGGCAAGGTCCAAGGAAAGCTGATTTGGCAGTACTGTGGTGGTTCGAAGTCCCAGAAACATTAGTAGAATTACTGCAAGCTATGAACAAGGACCCAATGACCAAGCGCACCCACAGGCAGGTTCAAGGGTGTGCACTTGTACCCCCCTGCAACTGGCTGGCCGGGATATTAATTTTCTTTTAATAATTTTTTTTTAAGGGCATTCTTCTTTAAGAACACCCTTTGCATCCAGTCACACAGATGGAACAGGTGTTTGCAACCTGTTTTCTTCTTCTCCGTCTCTGCAACCGATGGTTTACATCTTCATCTTTCCCGCCCATCTGGAATTTGAATTCCAGAAGATGTTTTAACTATGGACGAATGCACAAGTGAGAGGTAGGTGTGATGTGTGTTTTTCAGTGTTTAAGAGGTGTACGAGTATAAGAAATAGGTAGGTGGGGGGTGTGGATGTAAGAGGTAGGTAGGTAGGGTGTGTGTGCGTGTATGTAAGAAGTAAGTAGGTAAAGGTAGGTGTGTGTGTGTGTGTGTGTGTGTGTGTGTGTGTGTGTGTGTGTGTGTGTGTGTGTGTGTGTGTGTGTGTGTAACAGGTAGGTCTGTGTGTGTATATGTAACAGGGAGGTAGAGGTGTGTGTGTTTGTGTGTAAGTAAGAGGGAGGTAGGAGTGTGAGTAAGGGGGGTTCATACCTCGCATTGCGTATGTATTTATTGATTGTGGTTCAATATTAGGAGGTGTATGTCAGCCTAGAGTGTGTGTTTAACAAGTGCATTTTTTTCTCAGCTCAACTGAAGCTTCTGCTATGCTTTTAGAATAAAGCTCAGAATCTCTCATCTGCAAATAGATTCTAAGAGCTATATGGATGGCTGGATTTTAGAGGAAAAATGTTAGACAGATTCAGTCACAACAGGTAAACTGGCATACATACAGTTCTCTACAGCATGTTTGCAGGTTACTGAGTTGAAGGTTGTTATGTCGCTGTTGAGGACATCAGGAATGAGTGTTATTGCTTGAGCCAGCTAGTTTTCTGGAAAATGTCCGTAAAACTGATAAGTGAATTTACATAGTTTAATAATTTAATTTATTTAATATTTGTTGTTCCATTAAAGACTATGCAGTTATGTCTGTTTAGCTTTAACTAAGGTAGGGTGAATGTTTAATGGTGACCACCAGCAATTCTAATGATAAATCCAGGGAAGAGGCAGAATCAAGGGCGCCTACAGGTAGGTGCAATTATCCAGATTTTTGCCTCATATTTTCGGTTTGTTTTTCATAAAATTGTGTTTTTCTGGCTAGTCATTGAGAACTGAAGTCAGAAAATAATGGCAGACATTTGAGCCTTCATATCTGGCAGACATTTGTGACTTTATATCTTTCAGAAAATGCATACTAATGCAAAACGTGTTCTATCCACTTTCTAAGGAGGCAGTGGGATGTATGTGAGTGGCATACCTCTCAACTGTACAGATTTTCACAGAGTGTCCAGATTTTTGCCTTATATTTCTGGTCTTTTCCTCATAAAAATTCTGTTTTTGACAAATCACTGGAATGAACTAAGGATTAAAATTACTAAATAATGACATGCATTTGAGTTTCAGACTTCATAGCCTTCAGAAAATGCATTCTAACACAAACTCTGTTATTCTAGCAACTTTCTAAATGTATCTGTATTTTGGGTCCTTGTGGGTGTGTGTGTATGTGTGTATGTATGTATAACAGGGGGTAGCATACCCCTCCAGTTTTTGTAGACTGTCCAGATTTGTGCCCCATATTTATCCTAAAAAGGAGTGAAGTTGCTAAATAATGACAGACGTTTGAGTTTTAGACTTCATATCCTTTAGAAAAATGCACATTAACACAAATCCTGTTATTCTATCAATTTTCTAAGTTCATGAGAGAAACATTTATAATCTGTCCCTAGTTATTTTAGGCTTTGTCCGGATTTCTTGAACTAAGAGGTTGAGGTATGTGTGTGTGTGTGTGTGTGTGTGTGCGTGTGTGTGTGTGTGCGTGTGTGTGTGTGTGTGTGTGTGTGTGTGTGTGTGTGTGAGAGAGAGAGAGATAAATGCCCTAGTTAGAGTTAGCAGGTGGAATTTATTTTCAAGTGCATTTTCAAAGAATTGTGAGCTTCAGGGGAAGAGAAGTTTACTGCTGCTCATGCTAAGTCTGCTTAAAATATACCACTGTTTTGTTCAGCAAATGGTATCATTATTGTCATAAAGAAATTTAAAGCAGTGTTAGTAGCACAGCAGGTAGTA